>NC_090662.1:10573119-10876149 GCF_013368605.1 Nyctibius grandis | reverse complement strand
GAGTGAAACAGGAAAAGAGCTTGAGATGGAGATTACTTGTGATGCTTTTGAGAAATCAACATAGAAATTAGGAATTCCTTGTAGAGAAATTAATTGCCTGTCTCTAAGCAATGTGTTTGAGATTTCCTCAAGACTTTCTGTTTACCAAATGAAAAATCTAAGAGGTAGGCAGGAACAACTCTCTACATGACAGCACCGGTATAGTTGCAGATTATGCTATAATAGTTGCCAGATTAATTGCATTTTCAAAATACATCCTGTTTCTTTTCTTCACTTAATGTCCATTGGAAGAAAAAAGATGTTTGTGAAGAAACTTGTGTGAAAATTAGCGAAAAGCATGAGTTATTTTGCTGAGATTGGTTCTTTGCAGCATTGTTTTAATATTTCTATATTCTTTGTAAAGGGTACAGAACAAGAATGTTAATAAGCTCAGGAACCTGAGGGTAATAAAATCTCACTCTGTGATGTCTGAAAGCAAACCAATGGTTTCTAAGGGTGCTAGACCATAGCTTCTGGAAAGAACCAGTGTTGAGAGGACCTAAGGTGATGGAGGATTTACTGCTTATCTACAAACATGTTTAATCTGATTAGTTACTTTTGTTAAAATCTGTGTCTCATTTCTGACCGGTGCACTGATCTAAGTTATAGAAATATTGAAATTTGATCCTTTTTGAAAAAGAGATGAAAAAAAGGAACGAGAACCACCTGATCTTGAAATAGGGGATTGTCTTTTTTTTTCTTTTTTTCTTCCTTTCACACTTGTTAAATGCCCTGGTTTCAGCTGGCAATAGAAAGAAAGTGAATTGCCTTGTGTAAGCTTGTTTCTTCCAGTAATAATCTTCTTTACCTTGGAAAATATTGCATATATCTTAAATATATATTTTTAATGTAAATATAGGTACATGTTTCTAGTTCATCTGGCTTTATTGTCTCAAGTCAAGTCTGTAGGGACAATTTGTTCTCCAGAAAGTTCCATTAGAAAAAAATCCTAATGGTTCACTTAATACACTTAAACAAATTTGATTTTTCATTTATTTCTTTGGTAATTAGATTTAAGTTATCAGGTTCAGAGGCACAAAATATGTCAGCAACCAAATGCAGAAGAAAAGTTATTCTAGGCTCAAAAGGTAATGCACTTACTGCTTCTAAATGCAGCATTTGACCCACCTTCTAGAGGTGCCTCTTTCTACCCCTGTTGCCTGGGGTCCTACTTTGGGACTTTAAGACCTTAAAACAAGGTTGCTAAATTCAAGTCCCATCAGGATTTTGAAAAACCTTATCTACTTAATTCCACTATTTTCCTTTGGGAAATGGATGGTTCTAGTGCTCGACTAAACTTATTGCTGAGCCATTCCAAATGTTTCCAGAAATGTTAGAGTATGTATATATTCAAATAAATATATCCAGGACTGTGAAGTCAGGAAGATTTGTGCATTCACAGCAGGCTGCTTTTTCTTCCCAAATTCATTTACATAGCAAAGCGATGGAAAATAGATTGTACTTACTGAACCAGGTCTAGGATAGGGTACTTTTCCTTCATATAGAGCCCAGTGGTATTCAGGTCCTTCTTTATGAGCATATGGTCCATTGAAAGCTGCTCGGACACTTGCCATGTGGTAAACACATACAGAATATCCTCTGAATATGTTGCTATGAAGTGAAATTCAGAGACATTATTAAAGCAATATGTCACATTCTGTACATATAATACTGGTATTATTATGTAAATAAAATAAGTTGCATTTCAACAGTACTCAGGGAGAAAAAACTACTTATTGTTTCACATATGCTTTTCTTATAACTGCTGTGTCTAATGTTCTTTAAAAAGTCTTTAATGTATTTATATTTATAACATTTCTCTGAGGAAGCTCCATGTTGTTATCCCAAAATTTGAAGATGGTGAACACAGGCTCTAAATGACTTGTTTATAAACACAGAGAAAGCACAATGAACTGAACTCAGGTCTTATATGTCTTTAATTGTGACTTAAACGGTTAACCATTATTCTTCTCTAAGATTTTTCCTGTTGTTGCTTTGGAAAAATGAGAATCATCCAATGCTGATTGAAATGAACAAGAGTCTTTTTATGTTGAGTGGGAACGTTGGTTGCTGTTATTAGTTAGATCATCAAGATCACTCTATGTAGATCAATCCACATAACTATCTTTTTTAATTTTAAATTTTATTCACTTAGTTCTGGAGAAGCAATTCATTACTTTTTAAGGAAGCATCAGTGGTCTCTACAAAGAAATAATCTCTGAAGACTCCAGAAGGTGATCCAGATCATTTTAATTAGGTGCCCACCTTTCTCTACTGGCATAGGGAACCAGTAGGAAATGCTAGGTGCCTGCATCCCTAGAGGACCAGATCTGCCTTGCTTTATTCAAAAAAAAATAAATCAGGAGAGTGAAATAGTGACAAAAGCACAGCTGCTCTTTGTTACCAGTTACATCCTAAACTAATAGCTGGATCTCCAAGAAACAGGTACTGCGTGCTTGCACTTGAACTAGACTGCAGTGGAAAAAGAGGCCAGTAGCAACATCACAGCTGGTGTTTTAGGCTTCACTAAGAAGTTAGTAAGAATTTAAGCTGCCATCTACTTAAACTTGAATTACAGTGGAGGTCTTATAGGAAGACAGGTGGCTTTGATAGGCTGCTCTTATAAGCATGCAGGAGTGCATACACTTTGACACTAGGAAATTTTCAAACAGAAAAACATTTAATTAATTTATGATCCAGGTAGAGTGGATCACTGAATGAGATGTCAAGCCCCTGAGTGTCACAGCGAAGTTTTTACATTAACAAGGAAGCCCACTGTGAATAAAACAGGGATTAAATTGTTTACTACATATTTGCTAAGGGATATTTATCATGCAGCTTCTATCTCTTCAACAGGCTGTTCAAACATTCCTCTATTGCTGCTATTATTTCTTCTAGTTGTTTACCTTGTAGTGTTGAAGAGGCCAAATATCACCGGGTTTTTGTTATCACGAGTTTGCAGCAAAAACACATCCTCTGTAAAATTTAAATGCAATGTTATTGGTAGAAAACTACTTTTCTCAGCCCAAGAAGAGAAACTTCATTGCTTGTTAAAAGTGTAATCCTATTTTACTCATATAAGCTATTTAATTTTATGCAGATTTTAAAAGTAATCTTTAAAAACAATGCAATAAGTGAAGGCGTAATTGATGATAGTCAATTCCATGTGTATAGAACTTCACATACATTGGAAACAAAACACTAACAACCATTCCCTGTTAATGAATACAAGTACAATATTTGACAATAAGATGTGTTCTCACGAAAGTATATGTTTTGTGTGATGGTTTTAAGTTTGTTGCAGTCTAGGGTATTTACCTAATTCATCAAAATGCGTATCAATTCCGTTTCTCCCAGGCACAGAGCAAACTAGCCTGGTTTTGAGGAAAGTGCTCCATTTATTCACGAGCATTCGCTGGCCTCCCATATCATTCTGCATAGAAAGAAACAAATGCTGATGGTAATTTGAATGAGTAAGTCTAGAAGCACAAACATCTCTGCTGAATTAGCCACTTATTGTATATTTTAATGTCAAAAGCATGCATTTTCAAACCACATGCCTATTACTAGTATTATTCTCTGGATTCAGTTTTCAAGTAGTATTGCACTGATCAAGTCCAGGTCTCATTAAGAGCTGTGGGTTTATAAGAATTTTTTAGTTCTGTACCGCATCCATGGATCATTTTAACTATACAGCTGTTGTAAAGATTTTTCGTTTCTCATTTTTGTTAGCTGAATATACTGAGTACATTAGCAAAGTTTAGGTTTGCTTTAGGAGCTCAGTGCAGGGCTAGATTAACACATTTGGAAACTGAAGTCCTGAATCTGTCCATAGAGCTGGTACAGCTGTGGCAAGTCTGAGGCAAGTGTCTACATAGCGTTCTAACAATTTTTCAACAACTTTAAATAATTCCTGTTCTGCTATGGCTGTCTCATCTTTTTGTCCCTATTGTGACTGTCAAACTGTCAAGAAAAGAGGGCATTTAGTACTACTTAGTAATCAGATTCTGTAACCTTTGAGTAGCATCCTCAAAGCTATGGCTTTATATTCAGGTAGACTGTGTAACTGACTGTTGAAGGCTCTGTATTAGGCTTGCAAAACTCCTCTCACAACTGCATTCTAAAATACCGAAATTAATTTATTTCCTCAGCTTCACATTGAGATCCTACAAAAACAGAGATCTGTTTTCCTCATAGAAGTAGAAATACACAGAGTAGGTGCCTCTGTGTTGCAAAACCTGTTACAGCTTAGATGAAAACGTAAAAGCTGGGAAAAAAAGTCAGTTCTTGAATCACCAGCTAGCTATTTCTTGTATTCATTAAACAAAATTTGAATTATAGCATACAGCTGTGAAGTTAATGTCCAGATGATAAAGGATTTGGAGTTTTGGACAAGTGGAAGAAAAAGGTCTGGGGGATTTTGGTTTAACCCATGGCTAGAGATAAGACATCCAGGTAGATATATTTCAGATTAGAGGGGACTATTAAAATAATCTATTAAGACATCTACCAGAATATAGGCCAAGGAATTCTACTTCAGATCTTGATGCAGGCTTGAATTCAGAAAGCCAACTGGCTTTGTGAACATTAATGCGTTAGGCTGCAATTTGGTACTTTGCATACTTCAGATGTTTTAAGTTATACATGAGTACTCCTTAAGAAATTTTAATAGCTAGTATGCTAGTGAGCATATGTAACATATACTATACATTGAGGTGACAGAAGATTTTTAACTTGTATCTTGCTCTTTGCCCAATAGTTTTAGGAATGTATCCCCTACAGTCAGGAGGGGGAGTGCAATTTTTTTCAGAAACAAAATCAGATGCTAAGAAATAAACTTCTCATTCCTTCCTTTAATCAAGCAGATGTAGTCCCAGTGAGAATGGGAGAGCTCCTCTCATCAGCCTTACCATGATTCAATTAATAGGAAAGGAACGCGCCCAAACATCATCAGTTGTTCAGAGAGGATCAATTATGGGCAGCTTAATCTGTGGGATTGTATGTTAACAGTGCTCCTCTCCAGCAACTGCCAGAGATCTCCTTCCTATGTGCGGGGCCAGAGAGCCAAAAAGAAATGGGATCAAGACACCAGGAGTGTGGCCTGAGTGGGAAATAGAAAACCATGCAGGGCAGTGGAGGGAAGCAAGGTCTTTCCTTGTGACTTTTCTGCTCCTTCTGGTAAACGTTATGCCTGGCTGCAATAATAATTTGCTGGACAATTCAATCCTTTGTTCTAGTTTCCTATCTGCACAATTTTCCTTAGTTGCTGTTGAGAAGAATCACAGAATCACAGAATCACAGAATCAACCAGGTTGGAAGAGACCTCAGGGATCATGGAGTCCAACCATTGCCCTGACACCACCATGTCAACTAGACCATGGCACTAAGTGCCATGTCCAGTCTTTTCTTAAACACATGCAGAGATGGTGACTCCACCACCTCCCTGGGCAGCTCGTTCCAATGTCTAATAACCCTTTCTGTAAAGAAATTCTTCCTCAAGTCCAACCTGAACCTCCCCTGGCCAAGCTTGAGGCTGTGTCCTCTTGTCCTATCGCTAGTTGCCCTGGAGAAGAGGCTGACTCCCACTTCACTACAACCTCCCTTCAGGTAGTTGTAGACTGCAATAAGGTCACCTCTGAGCTTCCTCTTCTCCAGGCTAAACAACCCCAGCTCCCTCAGCCATTCCTCGTAGGTCAGACCCTCCAGACCCTTCACCAGCTTGGTCGCCCTCCTCTGGACTCGCTCCAACACCTCAACAACTTTCTTGAAGTGCGGGGCCCAGAACTGGACACAGTACTCAAGGTGCGGCCTCACCAGTGCCGAGTAGAGAGGGACGATCACTTCCTTAGACCGGCTGGCTACACTATTCCTAATAGAGGCCAGGATGCCACTGGCCTTCTTGGCCACCTGGGCACACTGCTGGCTCATGTTTAGCCAGCTGTCGATCAGCACCCACAGGTCTCTTTCCGCCGGGCGCCTTTTTAACCACTCTTCCCCCAGCCTGTAGCGCTGCATGGGGTTGTTGTGGCCGAAGTGTAAGACCCGGCACTTGTTCTTGTTGAACCTCATGCCGTTGGTCTCGGCCCATCTATCTAACCTGTCCAGACCCCTCTGTAGGGCCTTCCTACCCTCCAGCAGATCGACACTCCCACCCAGCTTGGTGTCATCTGCAAATTTGCTGAGGGTGCACTCAATCCCTATGTCTAGATCATCTATAAAGATATTGAACAGCACCGGCCCCAGAACTGAGCCCTGGGGAACACCACTAGTGACCGGCCGCCAGTTGGACTTTGCCCCATTCACCACCACTCTCTGGGCTCGGCCATCCAGCCAGTTTTTAACCCATTTAAGAGTCCACCCATCCAAGCCCCGGGCAGCCAGTTTGTCTAGGAGGATGCTGTGGGAGACAGTGTCGAATGCCTTACTGAAGTCTAGATAGACTACATCCACAGCCCTGCCCTCATCTACTAAGCGGGTCACTTGGTCATAGAAGGAGACCAGGCTGGTCAAGCAGGACCTGCCTTTCATGAATCCATGTTGTCTGGCCCCGATGCCCCGATTGTCCTGCATGTGCCGTGTAATGGCACTCAGGATGATCTGTTCCATCCCCTTGCCTGGCACCGAGGTCAGGCTGACAGGCCTATAGTTCCCTGGATCATCCTTCCGACCCTTCTTGTAGATGGGCGTTACATCTACAAGAAGAGGAATGAGAGATGAAATGAAAATATTAATTAGCTACTATTTATAAAGCACTCTATGGATGGTTGACATTGCAACCCTCTTATCGTTCATGAATCAGAAAGAGGTTTTCAAAATTTACAGAATCACAGAATAGTTGAATTTGGCAGGGACCATTGGAGATCATCTAGTCCAACTGCCCTGCTCAAAGTTGTTTTGAGCAAGTTGCTCAGAAAATTGCTCAGGCCTGTGTCCAGTCAGGTTTTGAATATCTCCAAGGATGAAGGCTCTGGGCAACCTGTGTCAGTGTTCAACCACCCTGGCAGTAAAAAAATGTTTTCTTACATTCAGATGGAATTTATCGTGTTTCAGTCTCTGCCCATTGCCTCTTGTCCTATCCAGCTGTCTTATAGGATAGCTATCGACTCTGCACAAATGCATGTGAGTGAAGTCTGCTCCTTGCTGACAGAATATGAAGGCAAGGAGGAATGTCAGAGAGGACTGGTGGCTGGGCTGCTCCTGTCACCAGAAATGTGAAGGGACATCAATTTATGTCAGTTGTGAGAGCTGCAAAAAGCCCTGGACCTACAGCCAATAGTAAGGGCGATGGAGCCTTGATCTGAATTGAGAATACAAATGGTAAGAGTCCTATAGGCAACTGCTATTACTGTTACCACATATCAGCACAAAGAGAGGAGGAGTTGAATAACAAGATTTCTGAACTTTGCCCTCGTCTCTCAGCAAAATTCAGCTTCAAGCCCAGATTTCGGATCACTTTTGAATTTTCTAATGCTTGAGGCTGTTTAGATGTAGGGTTTTCACTCAGACCTATAACTTACTCTCACGTACATTAACAGATGCCATATTTGCCTGCGGGAGAAGGACCAAAGAAAGGAACATGTTTTTTTTCCATCTAGCTGGGGAATCAGAAAAAGGATCTTACCGCACATACGCGTCCCACTCTGCTATATATGGCATGAGTGCTCATCTCAGCTTCTAATGCTTTTTCAGTAAAGAAGAAATACACTTTGTTATCATCGTGGTCTTCATTGTCAGGAATCATGTATGAGCCAACGAATTTTGGTTCTTTAAAAGAAAACAAAAATTAATTTAATTTATTTTTTCAATCCTTAAAATCAGCTGGTAGCAAACAAAAAAATAAAATTAAAGAATCAGGGATATGTCAGTCAGAGAACTACCCAAGGGGAATTGAAATAGGAAAAAGAAATATCTTTTTGTGGGTGGATATCTATAAAACATGTGAAATACATTAATGTCAAACTATTTTTGTAGCTCCAATTCACAAATCAATATTCCTTTGTATGTGTGCAAGAAAAAGACCTTTTTCTAGTCCTGTTCTCTGGAGTTTATATATATTTTAATTTGGATTAGGGTAAAACCTGGCACTAATATTCACATAACAGTCTCTGATCCCACACAAACCATGTGTAGGAATGTCAACTTCAGACAAACAGCCTTTTAGATAAAGAAAAAGCTCTGGTAGTTCAGCTAATAGAAGTTATATGAACATATATCTTCATAGATAGATAGAAGATGCATTGTGTATCTTTGTCATGAAATAAAAACCTTCTGAATTTTTCCTGTTTTGACATTTTGCTGCAAAGTTGAAATGTAAGTTCAGACTTCAGTCCATGCCTGTATACCTTTTAACCCCACACCCAGCGGAGCTGTGAATGATTTCATCTCACTGAGTTGTAGCAAAGTTTTTATAAGTTCTTGAAATGAGAATGTCATTCATAGAATTAGTATGATTTCTTAAGAAGCAGTGGGTAATGGAAAAATTTTCTAACTTCCTATTCTCTATGAAAACAGTCATTGCATTTTAAGACACTGATACAGCACTTGCTAATTTTCTGAAGTGTTTTTGATATACATTTGAAAATATTCCTTTTCTGCAAATTTAAATTTCAAGTATAGACAACATGAAAAGCAAAGTTTGAGGCCATAATTTAGAGAATTCTATATTTTAAAAAATGAAATCTTCCAGAGAGAACAGAAGAGAAACTTCACTTGCATATTGTAAATATCCACCTAATTGTTACTACCCATATATAGCCAGTCTAAACACTCAGTTCAGCAAGGGTCTAAGTATTGGACTTAAAGCAGATGTGAGAATGTTTTAAACACATTTAAAAAAAAAATAAAATTAATTCAAGTCTTAGGTCAGATTTGTGTAGGAAGAAGTATGCAGCAGAACTATTTTCTCTCTTCTGATTTGGGAGAAAACTGAAAAGATGATGCTCACCATACGAATCACCATAAAAGGCAATTATTGACTCTCCTTGCCAAAAAATTAGCAGTAATTATGCTACTGTTATGATGAAATATTGCAATACTTTTGGAGCAAAACAAATCAGAATTCTGACTCTCCATTTCACACAAACTTCAATAATTTGAAATTCAGTTACATTTCACATTGGAGAGTATGAAACATTTTCTAAATCTCCCAGCACATGATTTTTCTCAATATTTTTCTTGTGGAATATTTTAATTTTCTTCTTTAAAATTACCTTTATTTAATTTAACTGTATGGTCATCATATGTTTATTATTTTGTGTTATTGCATGACATCTCTTCACTACACAACTTGGCAGAGATTGAGTTGTTTTATTGCAACATAAAGACAAAACAATCTCATCTAGAAGAATGACTGCTAAGTTCTGATTAGAATTTCCCATTGTTTAAATAGAGAATTTTAAAATACTATTTTAATTATATCTGGCATATCATGGAATAGTATAGAATATTCAGTGTATAAATTAAAAGCAATTTTTAAAGTGAAAAATGAAGGATTTAAAAGTGCCACTTGTTAAATCCAATATGTAATCAAAATAAAGGTTGTAATTTGTGCATCCTGGCAGGGAGTTCATGAAAAATTTCATGGAATAAAGATAGTTTAAACAAATTCGTCTCGCAATGGATAACATATACATGAACAATATCTTTTTTAATTTCTGGTGAAACAGAAATTTTCTAGTCATCCAAAGCACCTCTGGTTCTTGGCTCTCCTCCTTCCCATACCTTTCAACAGGCGCTCACTATCAGGTTCAGTTCGGAGATGGGCCATACGATTCATAGTGCGAAATAGAGCAGCGTCTCTTCCCCAGTAGTCGCTGTAGAGACCAGTAAAAAGTTCACCACCTGCAGACCATACAAGAAAAAACAGAAAGAAAACAAAACAATTTGGTGATGCTCTACTTATTCATTTCATTGTATGTGATAGGAATTGCATTACAAACATGGCTCATTAGTATTTGTTCAAATCCAAGTAAGAAGGCAAGACAAGTCACATACAGTCTAAAGAGCATATGGACATTGTTCCTACCAGCACTGCATTTACAGTTGGAACAGCATGAGGACAAGAATTTTACATTTCATTCATGGGCTTGGCCTCATTTTCAAAACTGACTTAATGACTTCGGGATAGATTCACACACAAAATATGAAGGCATTAAATTAACATCTAACCACATCTACCACAGTAACATCTGCCACATCAGGCATCTAAGTTCAAAGATCTCACTATCATTCACTCAGTGCCTGGCCCTAGAGACACCTACTCTTTGTGGTCACCTAAATTTTCACCAGTGCAAAGACTCTGCACAGTGGTTTGGTTTGCTTCTGAGCACTTACAGACATGCCTTGGTCTTGCTAAGGAGAAGTAACAAATTGCTTAGTCCCAGAACAGGAAGGGACATGAGGGGTTTATGAGGAGCCAGAAATAACAGGAGCCAGAAAATGGGATGAAAATGCAGCAGCAGGTTTCAGAGGATGCACTGCTAAGGAAGAGAATAGTGATAGCCGCACCAAACCACTGATTTGGGCTACACTGCATGGATACAGCTCAAGGCTAAACCATACCTGAATCCACACATTAGACCTCAAACAGGGGAGTGTTTCCTGAGCATAGTTATCAGATTTGGCTCTGTGCAAAACATGACTGAAAAAAATTCATTAGTGAAGCACATACTGAAAATACTGGAGGGCTGGATGCAGTTATCTCCCCAGCTGGAGAGATAAGAAGCAGTACCTGCTACCTTAGAAGTGATTTCTATAAACAAGCATATGTTTTATTAGGCTGAAGGGGTTTTCCAGTCAGTCAGCCTTCTGGAGCTATTCCACTTTACCTGAAATAACTACAGTTTGGGTATAACTTGCTGGCTGAGGTCCTTAAGTGTTCAGTGGACAGAGAAAAAGAGCCTATTTTCCTCTGGTCCAGCAATAACTTGTTTTCATATCCTGAAAATATTCACCAGAGTAGAAACAAGACCTCACCCATCCTGCACAACTGGTAATGAATATTTCCTGAAAATTTTATGGGAACAGAAATTGGGTCCCATTTTCAAAGGGTTTAGGTGGCATTCACAAATTAAGCAAGCATAGGAAAATATTAGAAATAATATGCTGATTGCCAATAACTGTTGAAAATCTATATGTAGTTGGGTACAACTGGACCATACATACATTCAGAAATCCAGCCCATCTCTATCTGGCCCATCTAAAATTGTGATAGCTGATATATTCTACTTTAGTGAAATATCAACAATAATTCTACTTTTTAGTTATGCATGGGTACAATTCCCCTTGACTGACCAAGCATTAAGAATAATATATTTCATATCCTTGTGGGCTTAGGAATTTTTTAGGCCCTATTTAAGAAGTAGACAGTTATTGTCACTAGGTGGCATCCTTATGTTAGAAAATAATGCAGCAGGAATTAAACTGCACAAGAAGAAGGAAATAAATTATTTCCAGTTCGTGGCTAATCTGAGTAGAGGTTTCAGTAACACGGCTTCCTACCCCCCAATCAAAATAAACATGACTGATCCATTCAAATAACATTTGCAGGCATTTATAAAGGATTATAGCAAAAACAGGAATTTTGCTTGTTGGCCTCCCTCAGAGTGTGAATTTTGTTTCTCTTAAGACCTATATATGAATTGAATGGTACCATAAATCTGAATAATGATTCGGAAAAGTTTGTAGTTTGGCAGCTGGGGCTGATTCAAAGACCTCTGCTGGTTCGGAGCTGAGCGTAGTTTTGCCTTAGGCTTCATCACATAAAGAATGGATATTGCCTTGTAAAATACATGCTAGTGATTTAGGGTAAAATATTGGCAAGTGAAATGAAAAGTAAATATAAATTATAGTATCAGCAGAAGTTAAGGTTACCCAAAACTAACAGAGAGCTTTATTTTTTAAACAACACAGAGCTGCTTAAACAACAGAATTTGCCAGTGTCTGAATAATATTCCAAACAATCTTCACAACCATAATTAATGAATTACATTAGTCGTAAGTCCCCCTTTAAGAATTCTGTTTGAAAAATATCTCAGACTGGGTGGATTTTTTAAGTTATGGTGATGTGTAACACAAAACACTAAGCTTTTATCCTTTCAACACTGTAGTGAGTCTTGGAAAATGCATCAGTGCCGGGTAAATAATTTGTCACGTATCACTAGTGACATTTATAAGTCCAAATGTTCATAATTTTGGATATGAAGCCTATTACTTCTGTTTGACATAGGTATAAAATGTCAGTATATGTAACTAACCAGCTGATACGGCATTCTACCATATACCAAGGAAATTATCTCTGATTTTATCTGTGAGATCCTGGGGGGAGAAAATGGAAGTTCCAGTTTTGAATGTATATTGTTCTATGAAAGATATTGTACAGATACAGAAATTATATCTGATTTTTACCCTGAAGAGTTACTAAACTAAACATAAGACAAGTAACAAGTGTGAGCAGACAGGTCACCTTGCCTAAGGAAAGCAATGAGACAATGCAAATGAGTGTGACCGGCAAAGATTGCAGCACAAGAACATTCAACATAATTCTGAGATCTTTTGCACTTTTGACATTAAAAGGACCTTCTCTTTTCTTCTTCAGTACCCTTTTGTACATCCTTTAAATCCATGTTACAAATTTTGAACACTGCTAGGTTTTTAGAGGTGCTGAATAATTCTAAATTTAGAGACAACCTGAGCTTGAGGTTTGAAAAATCCTGGCAAGTTTTCTGCTCTTCTATCCTCGATTGAAAAGTTACTACTACATATCAACTCACTCCTGTCTTGGTTG
Organism: Nyctibius grandis; assembly: GCF_013368605.1. Classification (NCBI taxonomy): domain Eukaryota; kingdom Metazoa; phylum Chordata; class Aves; order Nyctibiiformes; family Nyctibiidae; genus Nyctibius; species Nyctibius grandis. Next base: position 10,863,326 of record NC_090662.1, on the reverse strand, counting down.
CAGGGTTTTATACTGCTGCACCTCACACTGATAAACCAGTGTCTTCCAGTGCAGATCAACTGCAAATTGAGCAATTTCACAGACCTTCACAACTCCTCCCCTCTTCCAACCTCAGCTTCACATGTAATTGACAAATTAATTGCTGAAATTTAAGTTTTAACAGTCTGGTTAATCCTACTAAAACAAGAATAGAAACTTCCTTTTTTCCTTATTGAAAAAACAACAACAACAAAAAAAAAACCCATGGACCTCAAAACCAAGTTTTAGCTCAAGTGATATATGCATACTTTTTAGCTAGCATTCTTTTCAAGCAAACGAGTACATTAAAGTTCAGTTAGGACCACCTAAAAGATACCTTTATTTTTTTCCCTTTTCTCAGAGCAAAATATTGACAAAATCAAATACAACATTTTTCTTCTAAAACCAAGAATTCCTAGATGACAACCCTTAAAGTAAAACAGATTGAAGCATGTGATTTAATTTAAAAAACTTAATATGTACAAGGGATTTCTATAAATAGACTGCTTCCACCTTAGAAGGCGGTTTCCTTTGTTTGTTATTAACAAGTTTTGTGTACCTGCTTCAAACTGGAAGGTAGTGCAAACATAAGCTATTATTCATCAGTAGTCCTTTTGGTGTAAAATCTCCATTATATCACTTTCTGCAAAGTGGACTAGCTCTGTTATGAATAAAGGAGTAGCATTTATTGAGTAGAGCAGCACCTTTCATGCATTTCTTTAACTGTCAGCCAGTTATTACTCACATGACGACTAACATCAGGATATCAATTCATATTTTTAGCAAGTGATACTTTCCACAGTAGGAAGAAAAAAAAAAAAACACAAATTAAAAAGAAATTAGCTATTGATTAACTGGTAAACTTTCTCTGTATATTTGTGTTTTCTGTCTGTCACTTGAGTATTCTGTCTTCTGTTTAGACAGAAAACGTACTTATTTTAGTTCATTGTCTAGAGTAAAAAAAAAAGACATAAATACATCAAACTGTTTTAAAACTCTAAAATCAGAAAATATTATTGGAATAGATTCCCTGGATAGAAAAGCATATTCAAATGTAGTTTAAGTTTTTCACCACCTGCCTGTGATGTATCGTAGGTAACAAAACATAGACATAAACTAATTTCTCAGCTTTCAAGAGCTAGTGTGATCTAAGCTAATCAGTGTGCATGATCTGATATCAAAAATAGTTTTGGCTATTGAAAGCAGATGGGCGAGTTCATTAGAAATAGAAGTCCAAAAGTTTTGTATGCTGTTTATCTAAACATATACATTTTATTCAGCCTGTCTGCTATCCAACATCTATTCTATTTCCTGATGCTGACAATAAATTGCTAAAAGTTAATTGTTCATAAATTGAGGAATTCATCACAAGCTACTTTACCACTGGGTCAGATAACCTGTAATAAAACTTATGACAGCAGGGATATTTAGTTTTAAAGCCAAGTCACGAACTATTGTTTTCTTGAAGTGGGTATTTTAACTGATGTGTTGAAATACGTGAAGAGATACAGAACAAGAGATTCTCTTTCTTCCTACATTACTATAGCTAAATCTGGTTCTAATTAGTGATGGTGCAAATGATCTGTCAAGAGCAAGATTTTAAAAGCTTTAAATTTTACCAGAGGTCTGTAAAGTTTCCTTGTTAGTCTAATCCTCACTGTTAGTCTATAGCCACACTGGTGTAGGCTGCTGGGTTAATGTGAGTTGCGGAGGTGGAAGCAGGTTTTGAATTGTTTAGTTAAGAAGAAGAGGATGATGGGATGTGAAAGCCTTTGCTAATAGATTTGCATAAAACCTTTTCAAGGACATGCACATTGGCTGAACCTACATGGGACAGTGAAGGCAATTCTGGGATGCAGCCTCCAAGGGCATGCTCACTCCATACCAGGAGTGGATTTCACTTTCTAAGAAAATTGGAGTGCATGAAGAAGTAGGGAACCTCCAAACACTGGAGGAAAGACTGGAAGACCAGTCCTGGAGGGAGCATGATGTAGCTGTTATCTTCTGTCATAGGGTCATAGCCACCATGAGTTGGAATCAGGGCTCAGCTGAATGAAGGAGCATCCCTTCCTTCAGAGTGCACTTGGCATTAGAGATCTCAGTCTCATTTTCAAATGTCAGTTAAAAGATTCTTTAATATTCACTGTGTTTCCATCTATGTCTTCTCCCTACAGAGATAAAGGATATAAATTCTGGAGTCTAAGGAGCAGCATTGATTCTTTTTATTCTGAAGGCTGTGTGTCTCTGGTTAGTAGAAGTTAGTAGAATATAGTAGCATATGTGAAATTACAAACTTCTTTAGGATATTTTTCCTAAGTGTTGGAAGTGTTTAATTCCAACAATATAAAAAAAAAATAAAAACATAAATAAAATAACAAACTCTGAATTATTTTGTTATACTTTTAAAATATCCTTCTATGATCACTTGAAATTATAGAATTCCCAATGGAGGCCTGGAAAAACAGCCTTTAAATACCTTTCTCAGGTCATATTAGTTTTGGTAAAGGGGTGAAAGTCTGTGGTTTTTTTTTTTTGTGTTGTATCAGTGATTTGATAAAAATGTATTATTTTCTCCTGTTAATCTTGCCACGTTACAGAATTGTTAGCTTTGTGAGATTGATTTTATAAGTCTTTATCATTGGATATCCAAAACTGATCAACTTTTATCAGGGAAGAGCTTATTTAATGGATTTCTGTTTCAGATAAAACTGTGAGGATCCATAGAACCTCCCATAATCCAGGCAAACTAACAAATAGGCCAGAAACACAGGGACTAACCATTAGACTTGAAGTGCTCAGTGGGACAATCTGACTTCCATTTAACAAATAAAATTCACATTGATCTCACAGTAGGAACATGATTAGGTTAATTTATTTACTTAGTTCTGTCTGAGGAAAGGTTGAGAAGGATTTCAAGGTTAGACCATGAGGTTTCAGGCCTACAGCAAATTCCATGGGATGAGTCTTTGTTCCCAGGCTGAACTAAGACTGGAATCTGTCAAAAACTGTAGAAACAATTTAGAAATAAGAGTGGAAGAAAAGCGTAATGATCTGTGCTTCATGGCTTTTGGAAGGTCGGTCAAAATACAGCAGTTTTTTCTGCTTCTTTCATGACTTCTTAACCCACTAACTCTTAAGAATTTGAGCTGTAATTTGTTTTTTAATGGGAATGAACAATATTTTGGTGAATTGCTGCAATTTGAAAGATTTGGCATTACTGGTGAAGATTCTTCTTGTAAGTAATTTGTTAATGTAAAGGAACAAACAAACCTAGCAAGTAAGAATACATTTGTCACTCATGGACGATACTTCCTCACCACCATGGGTGATCTATATCATTGTAGTTAATAATTAGAGACTTTAGCTGTCTGATTTTAAAATATGAAGTCAAATGTAAATATCAAAGGTCTCTAAAATCCTCTAAGTTTTTTATCCCTAAAAAGTGGAAAATTTATTTGATCTTTAACCTCTTTTTTCTAGCTCTTTCTTTTAATGACTATTTCTTTTGAATGCTGTTTTCATCTTATTTATGTTTTCTAAAAACAAATCACTGTACTACTCCCTAAGTGCATCTAGCTTTCACCCTTTACCTGCTGCTTCAGTCTATTTTTAGTCAATGTGCTATAATATTGCCAAGACTGTGTTTGCTTGATCTCACAAAATGTTTTCAGGAAAACATTACAGAGGAAAAAACATATGGTTTGTTATACTACAACTTCAAAGGTCCCAGTCCTACAGTGATACACTTACCAACAAGGCACAGAGGAGCATTATCTCAGCACAGATTTGTGGCTCTGGATTCTATTTTTATAACTGTGTAGTATAAGATCAACTCTTTTAACAGAGAATCAGCAGTTTTAGAGTTTTGTTAGATGGCAACATTGAAAAAATCTATTTTGATCTCAAAAACTGTAATTTATATAAACAATAAACGCTTGATATAAAAACAGTTAAATTCACATTTTTACAAGATGCTTGTTATTCAGGTTACATCTCAGTAGATGAAAAGTAGTAAATTTTTTGTGTTTCTCTCAATTGTGTAAAAGACTAAGCTAGACATATTGCTTTGCTTTGAAGAAAAGTAGTAAATTATTGTTTCCAAAATTACACAACAATCAATTGCCTCTTCAGGCTGGCACATGTCATATAACATCTACCCACTTCAGTCAGACGTCCTTGCTGGAGTTAATGCTGCCTAGGATGTAATATTAATGTGGGCAGCACCATGAGGATTAAGTCTGACATGTGGAAGGTTGCAATGGAAGACTGACAACACTTTGGTGTGCTGAAGAGAGAGATTCAGAATGACAGATTGACAGGACCATGAGGTTTGTGACATAAAGATCATTACCAATTAAGATGGAGGTGAAGGAAGAACTGGGGTCAAAAGGGCACCTGCCTCGTCCTCTCTCAAATCTGTGCGATTCCAGTTGAAACAGATGATCCTTTAAAAAAAAAAATCACAGAAAACAACATAAACCCTACAGGCAAAGAAAAAGAGTCCTTAGAGACAAGCTTTAACTTTGTTATACCTTTGTAATGGATTGACATCATTAGGGAGAAAACACAATTATGGTTGCTCACTGATGTACTAGTGAAAATTCTCTGGATTTCTACAAATCACTTTTGTATGTGCACTGCCCAAAAAGAATCAGTAAAATATGCACTAAAATTGCACTTATTTCATTTCTGTGGGAGTAGGGGGTGAAAATTCTTCTATCTTTTCTCCAAATTATCTAAACATTAAATAGATATCTAGCCATGGAATGTGTTTTCCCTCTTTAAAAATTTTTTTCCAGTTGTTAAATATATCATGCTGTTATCTTCTCTTGGTAGCTGAGATGTTTATATATATTCTTCATAAAAGTATGTTTAGGAATGAATCCCCAATTATTGTTTTTAAAGCAGATGTGATTTCTGCAGTGGATTTAACAGAACACCAGTATAAAAAGAATATTGGCAACTTAGTTTAATTTGTCCATATGAGGCTTTAGAGGCTGAGAAAGAATTTACAATTTAAATTTTCATTTACAATGCTATGTTTGTCCCAGCTTTCTCAAAAGAGCCCATTAATGTCTGATTAAAATATGAAGTAAGAGCACAATATTTTTTTAATTTATATATTAACAAAAAAGCATACCACAAAACATGGGGATGGGTGAGAATAAAAGAGCAAATAGAGAGAAAGCTATGAAAACTTCATAAAAAATATGCCACCCAACCATCAAGTGTGTGACTAGTAAACATTACGATAGTCTGGCAGTTCCAGTTCTGTGTAAGTTTTATTCAAAAAGCTACTGAAATGCAGGTTGTATCAACATATTGGATAATGCAACTTACCTGTTCAGTAAACTAATCTCAGGTTCACATTGCTAATATATTAAGGCAAATATTTTGTGAGGCATAAAATTACATGTGACAGGACCACAAATTCCCCAGAATTTTGAGGAGGATATGCCTGGATCTCTCCTTTGCAGCAAACATTCTCAAAGAGGTCCAAAAGGCTTTTTGGACAGGTTTTATTAGACTATAATTAGAAGTAAATAATATAAAAATATATATATATATATATAAATAGACTATAATTAGAAGTAAAAGTCAGGTTTTATTAGACTATAATTAGAATAAATCAGTATCCGCACAGGAAAAACCTCAATATATCTAGACTGGACACAATAGAAATAAGGAAAAGTTGATAAGCAATTATTTCCCTTCCCACTGTGTCCTGATAGTCCTTATTTAGTTATATGTAGTTCTTTTAGTCCTTATGTCATTATAGCAAGTTACTTTTTTTACTGTTGGTTGCATTTAAATTAATTTGGGGGCATTGTAGCATATCCTGGTCCCTAGAAAGTTTTGCTTTTGAGAGACACAGAAACCTGATTATGTCTGCTCTCTGCAACGCTGTATTTTCCACTCTCCTTCAGATCACTCACTTAAGTCCACTCATCCCACACTACAACTTACAAATCTCTCTCTTCCCAAGCAAGTGCAATTGCCCCCAAAAGAAAAACTAATGTTCCCTTTTCTTCAGGTAGCTCCACTCATGACAGTTATGCTCTCCCAAAAACACCAAGAAATATGTACAAGGAGCAAAGAAGTAGGAGAGGTACTGACCATTGCATGGGATGGAAAACTGGTAAGGTAATAATAATAATAATTAAAAAAGTTTAAAAAGACAGAAAGAAAAAAGATAAAAATTGGAAAGTTGTAGAGCTGTTAGTTGCCAGTCATTGATGAATAATTGAATATTTCTGTGTTTCATTTAAAAGAGTTAATCTTGAATTTGCTACAAGCCCCTCCCTTTCAAAGCATTATACACTCCTTAATCCCCAGATCAGCCAAGCTGATGTATCTGTCTTCCATTCCCATCTGTCTAAATAATACATTCATTTTGATGCAACTTCTGATCATAAAGTAAGATTCCTATTAGTTAGAGAGTTTCTATAAAAATGAGATGCAACTCAGAATGCAGTTCTGGAACAATGAGACATTTGTTTCATGTCTACTTGAAGTGAAAAATCCACCCCAAAATAAAAATAGCAAGCAAAAACCATACAAAATTTAAGTAATGGTCCTAAAACTCGCAAGGTAACAACGCATTCAGAATCTCACCTCTCCAGAAGGCCCTGTGTTGGCCTAACCCTGGCGTGTTAGTGCCTGATGTTAAAGCTGATGCGGCAGAAAATAATCATCCTGGGTAGAGGCTGTTGGTGCAGGAATATTATTTTCTGCTGTATCAGCTTCAATTGTACATCAGTAGCAACTATTCCCCCTCTGCTGTTGTGTAAATGTCAAACCACGAAGAAATATTTCTCTGTGTGTGTAAATCTCAGCCCCATTCCATACTTTTCAAACATCACATACTAGGTATTTTTCAAAACTAAATGCCATAACATTTTGGGTCAACAGCAGAAAAAAAAAAAGAGTAAGATGAACTCAGGAAGGGAAAGAAAAACCTTTTGAAACCGTGCAAAAGGACTAGGGAGTGATAATTGTCACAAAATATGATATACAGGAAATATTTCTAAAAACAATCTGTCTGATGTTGTTTATTCTCTACTCATGTGTGAAAAATAAAGTTACTCATGAAAACGTTTCTGTTCTGGGATCTCAACTAAACTATTTGTCAATGAATCAGTTCAATACAGAAAAAAACCCCAATTTTTAGAGAGAAAGATGTAGAAGTGGAGAGAGAAACTGAGAGTTAAAATATAATAGATTTTTTTAGTCTTAATGCTTTCTGTTCACTTTTCCCCACAGTAAAATAAAAATGGACTTGTCTATGAAAGGAAAAAATAACCAATTTAAAACTGATTACAGAAAAAAAATACTCAGGTGAAGTGATCAGTTGTGGAAACAAAATTATTTTGAAACAATATTTGAATAAGTTGTATTATCCACACTTCATGGTTTATAGTGTATGGCTCACATTTCATCCTACAAAGGGAACAGAAAGTGAAATTTTTTGTGCTCTAGGACAAGACATGATCCCACCAGTGCATCATATACCACACTTCATATTCAGATCTTCCCATGGTAAAATGCCACTGATGCACAGACTAGGGAGACTTGGCCAGTATGAGAGTCTTCCAGATGATGTGGAAGGAATTTGTGTCAACTGTACATCAAATTATAGTATCACAGTGAAAAAGCTACTAATGTAGTTAACCATTCCCCTGAGAATCAGCATGAAATCAATGGTAAAGAAAAACCCATCTCTGTTAACATTCATTACATGAAAGTGTTTAAAACAGCTAACTATATGACCATGGAATGAAAATATTAAGCATATCACAGAATCACAGAATCACAGAATGTTAGGGATTGGAAGGGACCTCGAAAGATCATCTAGTCCAATCCCCCTGCCGGGGCAGGATTGCCTAGACCATATCACACAGGAACGCATCCAGGCGGGTTTTGAATGTCTCCAGAGAAGGAGACTCCACAACCTCTCTGGGCAGCCTGTTCCAGTGTTCAGTCACCCTTACAGTAAAGAAGTTTTTCCTCAAATTTAAGTGGAACCTCCTGTGCTCCAGCTTGCACCCATTGCCCCTTGTCCTGTCAAGGGATGTCACTGAGAAGAGCCTGGCTCCATCCTCTTGACACTTGCCCTTTACATATTTATAAACATTAATGAGGTCACCCCTCAGTCTCCTCTTCTCCAAGCTAAAGAGACCCAGCTCCCTCAGCCTCTCCTCATAAGGGAGATGTTCCACTCCCTTAATCATCTTCGTGGCTCTGCGCTGGACTCTCTCTAGCAGTTCCCTGTCCTTCTTGAACTGAGGGGCCCAGAACTGGACACAGTACTCCCCAGATGCGGCCTCACCAGGGCAGAGTAGAGGGGTAGGAGAACCTCTCTCGACCTGCTGACCACACCCCTTCTAATCCACCCCAGGATGCCATTGGCCTTCTTGGCCACAAGGGCACACTGCTGGTTCATGGTCATCCTGTTGTCCACTAGGACCCCCAGGTCCCTTTCCCCTACGCTGGTCTCCAACAGCTCTGCCCCCAACTTGTACTGGTACATGGGGTTGTTCTTGCCCAGATGCAGGACTCTACACTTGCCCTTGTTATATTTCATTAAATTTCTCCCCGCCCAACTCTCCAGCCTGTCCAGGTCCCTCTGAATGGCTGCGCAGCCTTCCGTTGTGTCAGCCACTCCTCCCAGTTTTGTGTCATCAGCGAACTTGCTGACAGTGCACTCTAATCCCTCATCCAAGTCATTAATGAATATATTGAATAGAACTGGTCCCAGAACCGACCCTTGCGGAACTCCGCTAGACACAGACCTCCAACTGGACTCTGTCCCGCTGACCACTACTCTCTGGCTTCTTTCCTTCAGCCAGTTTACAATCCACCTCACTACCTGATCATCCAGACCACACTTCCTCAGTTTAGCTGCGAGGATGCTGTGGGAGACCGTGTCAAACGCTTTACTGAAATCGAGATAGACCACATCCACAGCTTTACCATCATCTATCCACCGGGTAACATCCTCATAAAAGGCTATCAAGTTGGTTGAGCAAGACTTCCCGTTGGTGAAGAATATGCATAGTATCCTTTCGTTATCTACATTTTAACAGCTGGAATTTCTGAATAAGGATTGTAGCTTAAATATCTAATCTAATGCTAACACTGAAGGTAGACAAAAATTTGTATTTCACTGAAACTTGGAGAAGTTCTTAAGTGGATCTCATCAGTTTTGATATAAAGCAGGACGTGTATCTCATAAATGCTTGCAGATGCGTGTAACTGTCTGAACAATCACTGAAATGTAAGCAATGACTCCTCCAAAAGATATGTTCCACCTTCACCTTTTAGGACAGCATACCAAATATTCCATGGTTGCAATAAGTTATTCCCATCACTGGAGCGAGTAACTGAAGATCGGATGTTAGATGTGTCAGCTTTCATGGGATGCCAGTTTAAATGAAATAAACGTTACATATTAATAATCAGCTTTGAAGGCTAATACCATAATTCTAACCCTCCTTGCTATTTGTGACATTGGAATCTCTTGAGAAATGTCAGAAGAAAACTGACAGTTTTCTCACAGATTATTCAACACAGGAATTCAACATTTCAATTTATTTTATGGGCATTTTTCAGTGGTTTGGCTAAAAATTATGCAAACAAAACTTATGGAGGGCTTCGAGTGGAATTACAAATTTCTACATGTAGTTTGGGAAAAGAAATGGGGCTCTGGCTTTGATTTATGATACCTATGACTCAGGAAATGTAATACACTTTCAACGATTGTTAAAATAATAACATTGTTTAAAAAGAAATAGAAGATATTTCCAAGGGCACCAAGCATTTTTCCATTAGCTCGGTATGAATTGATAATTTTAGACAATGAAGAATAATGTAGGCTATAAATAATAATGAAAGAAAAGGTCAATCAGAGCCATTAAAATTTAAAGACAGCATTTAACTTCTGTTGCAGGAAATTGCTTTCTCTAATGCCAAGTGCTGCTTTACTTTGGTTCAAGACAGCATTTATGCATGTGATTAATTTAAAACATATGCTTACTTCCATTCTTATTCAGTAAAGTATCTAAGCCTATTTTCAGTGTTGGTACAATGGCTGTATCTGTTCACTAAATCAGGGACTTAAAAATATAGAGGCTTTGGTTGGGGTTTCTTACAATATTATTTTTATGAGAAAAAAGAATTTGATTTTCTGTAAGGAGATTTTTTTTCCCTTTTGATTTTTATTATTTTCCAGGTAACAAAAAAGTAAAACATATCATAATGGTGTTTTTTAGAAGGAAATTTAAACCATTTCAGAACCTTTAATTGCATACTTGACTGTGTATGCATATGCTCCAACAGTAGAGCCAAGCTCTGCTCTCCAAGAGGCTGGTGCCTTCTTTCAATTGGTACATTTTGGTTGTTTTGGGGGTTTTGGGGTGACTTTTGGTTTGTTGTTTTTTTTTTTTTTAAGAAGTCCATGTTACTTATATTGTGGGATGGTAAATCATACTTACAGTATTATGGGGAGAGACTGTGCAGATTTTTGTGAATATAGTTTTTAACACTGGCTGTAGTATTCATTATTTCTATAACCCACTGGACAAAATTCGTTCTTAGCATTAGTGAGCTAATAGTTATTCAACCTTAGACTAAGAATGACATTACATGCAACTTGTGTTTGTTGCATCTTATTTACTAGGGGTCATGTATTTGAGACTTTTTTAAAGAGAAGAAGGTTCACATGCAAAGTGGATCAAATGGGAAAGTGTAAAATAGAGATGCGTCGCGCGTGCGAGATTATGAGAAACGTTCTTTTAAAAACTTTAATAAAGCCATGTGGTGCTAGTGTATTATGATGTGTTCTTTTTTCTGTTCAAGTAATTCCTAAAGCAAGAAAAAAGGGAGTGTAAACATCAAAGATTCACCTTATTTGATCATAGTGCCCTGTTTGAGGAAGAAGACTGTTGGAAAGGGATGGGACACGCTGGAGCACACTGACTCCACAGGGAAAGGACACCCTAATGGACTGGCTGACTGAGTGACCTGGTAAAGTGGGTTTTCAGCAAGGGTCATCAGAGTTGGAGACTGAAGACCAGAGCAAGAGGGAGAGCTGCAAATAGAAAGGGTATGGGAGGGAGAGGGCTGCCAAGGGGATGTTCACATCCCTACTCTGAAGACAGCATGTCTAGAAGCTTTCCTCGAACCTCTGTACAAAAGCTGTGAGGTTAATTTTCACTTACAGGGTTACATCCTCTCACAGAGCATTTCCATTGAAGTCTGTTGCAATTTTGCCCTTGTTCTTTACGAGAATGATGCTGAGACTCTTGTCCCAAAATAGGGGATATTGTTCTTGGGTTCACTGGTTCTATGATGTACTCAATTTTTTTCCCCTAATACTATCTTAAAACCAAAGTAACAAAACCACAAGGTAACACATGGAAAAAACTGTGATTTAAAAACCTCACCAAGTTAGGTACACAGTGGGACACAGTTGCAGCTTTATCAACAGTCTTTAGCACCATGGAAATAAAATAACTTATGAAATCTCCAAGACAGTAACAGCTTTTATTCTGTAGAAAATAAAATTTAAAAATATTTAACATAGCAGGTGTGCTATTTCTAAACAAAGAAAACATTTGTTGCCTGTATGTACTTTCCCATTTATTAAAATAATTTTTAAATCTGGTTTAATCTTAACATTGCAACTTTAAAGTCTGGCATTTTGCGCATCCATATATACCCATGCGCATTCACACAGCCTCACATGAGGAACCAAATAACTTATTTCAAAATGAATCAAATATAAGATTTGTAGAGCATTTCACTGGTGTAACTGGATTTTTTTCTCATGTGAGAAATTGTATACTGAGTGAATCCAGAGAAATTTTGTGACTAAAATAGAAAATTAAGTGCAATGCTCAGAATAAACTTTATCTTGATTTCCATTCTCTTTTGTACCATAAAGTTTTTAGTATAAATTCACATGACACTTTTTTGCAAATATTCTTTCATTCTGTATATTTTCAAAACATTTTTTCAGCTTCTTTTCTTCTATCTTGTATACTCAATTATCCTTACATTTTAATTTTGACATAGAAAGACACACTGAATACACTATGCAGAGACTTCTTTTAGGAAGGATGAACCTTGACTTCCCCATCACAAAAAGAAAAATCTAAAATATCACAGAACATGTCTATAAATCAGCAGAAAATATAATTCAAATATGTCTCCAAAATGAACTCTCAACTCCATGACTTGTCTTAATCTGTATGCTTGCCTCATCAAGAAGGCACGTGGTAAAAGAGATATACAGTAAAATATTTTGTCTTTGCATAACAACAGAATATAATACACTGGATCAGGCCTGAAAAGACATCTCATATCGTATAGTCTTTTGTATTTAAGCAGACTAAATTTTGGTGCTAAAGAAAAGTGTATTAGCAGTATCTGACAACTGTAGTCCCAAATATTAGGTAGGTGCCTAATTGATATAAATCCAACTAACTCATTCAAGAAATTAAAACTCTAAAATCAATAGAAAATGAATCAATATCATGGAGTTTATATAAAGGAACCTGTGCTCAAAATACTTATAATAATACTAATAAGTTCCTATTGCAACCTACTGACCTATTTAAGTCAACATAACACAAGCACGCAGATATATGGGTAAGTATCACAAGGATGTGCCAACAGTAACAGAACTTTTCATTTCATGATGTAATATCTGCTTTAAAAAATCCAAACACTAATTTTCAAAAGGATCTAAGTACTGGCAAAAAATTGCTCTACTTGTTGTCAGAGGATTACTAACTTTTAAAATTTCACTTTCCGTGTTCACTCAACTTTATTTTCCAAGCCAAATGGGGATACAATATTAGGAATAGAATCCTCAAAGAACTGGCTGAAATAGGTCTCCGCTATTTGACATAATTAAGATTATTTGGGAGGTAGTATTTCTTCTGAGGATCTGTTTTCAATCCTCTTTACTATCCAGTGACATACTGAAAAGATCAATCGTCCTGTGAGATGAGAGTGCATAAAATATTACAGACATTAAATCCTCCCTAAAAATTCAAATGTATTTTTCAGGTCTATGCATTTTATTCCACAGTTAAATGATTAAGACACACTGGGCTCCAATCTGAAAACATGTTTAAAATCTGGAGCTGTGTCAGACTGCTGTCTGAGTTTGCTAAAGGATTAGCAAGTTGTGACTTGTGTCAAAATATCTGGCCTAAAGTGACAGAAATAATATATTTCCCTGATTTAATGCATGTGAAATATTCTGGCAATAGGAAAAAAAAAAAACAACCTCCCTGCGTATAGAAATCACAGGCATTTATCCTTAGCAGTTCAGAATGTTTAAGCAGAAGTGGAATTGGTCAGAATTTTAGGAGACACACGTTTGCATGACCTTAAACTGGACACATAAACTTATTAGAGTCCTATAGCATAGAATAGGACCATTGGAAAGATAATTTATTGTTATATTGCACTAATGTGATAGATAATATATATGAAAGTTCCAGGGATGACATAAAGGATCTCTAGAATTAGCATGTTTGAACAGTTCTATATAGATATATAGCATTATGACCAGGTGAAAGAGGAGCTAAAGATAGTACAAAATTGCTGTACAAAAGTGAAGGGATTTCTGTGGGGAAGTGCACAGTCTTTACACAGATCCTCTCTAGCCAAGATTTTCCTTTTCCCTTGGTTTTGACAAGCTAAACTTGGGGTTAGATTGTGAGGGTCACATCAGACCAAATACCAAATAAAAGTCCTCTCATCTAATGATTGCTATCATAACAACTGGGGACAAAGGTCTTCAAAAAAAAATTAAAAAAAGAAGGATACAGCTCTCTGGTTTGAGCTTACAGTGTAGGCTTTGGTGATGGATGGGGCAACAGATGCGTTGGGCATGGAAAGGACAACAGCTACTTTCAACTGAGAATGGATTTCAGATGGAAAGCAGATACCCTGGGGAAGTTCTGTCTGTCTCCGTAGTGTGGAGCCTTAGATACCCAACAGTCCTTTTCCAGAGCTTCAACAGGGCATGCCAAAGTGGGACATTCTGGAAGAAAGGGCAGAGGAGTGGATCCACTGCCTCGTGATGACACATATGAACTGCAAGTAATACTTCTTTTTAGTTCACTTTTTAATCTGCAATAATTTTCCTGGATAGATCTCAGTCAAATAAGAATAATTATCAGTCATAAATTATGGAAGAATTATACAATATTAAGGGTGCATTTTATAAACCTGTGAAAATATTAACTAAACCCTGTCATTGTTCAGTTTTTTCTCGTTTTAATTATGCTGACTAACATCTTATTGAGCAGTACCTCCACTCCTCAAACAATGCCATAGACTTCACCAGGTGCCCTCACTAAGATAAATACTTCCTCTCATAAATAAAGGTGGCAAAATCTAAAAATCATTATGATGAGAGCTGGAATATTTTACCTACCCCCATCAAATTACCACACAGGTGGAGTAGTTCTTTCTCTTTGGGATAATAGTATTATTCCTCTGTATTGGTTCATTCTATCCTGCCCATCTCTCTTTAACCTTGCAAAGGGCAAGTTTAATACGATGAAAATTCGTTTCATATGGCTGATCAAGTCACATTCTCTACTGATCTGCCAAATTGAACTTAAACTTCAAGTATGGCCATATTTAGACAGTATTCAAAAGTAATGAATGTCATTCACCTCATTTTATGGATGGAGAGTGCTGTCAAACAAACCTGTTGTCTGTTACAATTTGTAAGACTGACTGATAAGAACAAGTGTGCTGATACAGAATACTTGGCTTTCTCCAGGGCATTTGACTTAGTACACAGCTATTTGATGAAACAATGTGCATTGTAGAATTATTAAGAAATATAAACTTCTGACATATATTAAAGTTTAGTTATTATTAGGTATGCATCGATGAATCCTCCTTTACCGAAGGTTTCCCTAAGTTTTGTTTTTGATAGAAAGGTGATTTTTTTAATTTAAAAGTGATTTAAAGAATCATATGTTTTCTTCCCTAGTAAAGTTTACAAAAAGCCTGGGGAGGCATAAATAACAAAGAGAAAAGGTTAATGAGAGCTCTTGGTTTGTTCAGGTTATGGAATACTCTCAATACTGAGTGGAAGGCCAGAAGATAACAAAAGTAGCTTTTCATACAACTGTATCCAAAGTGGTATGTCTTGGAATAGGGAACACAGTTTATATCTGAAGTACATCAGAATACCCTAGAAGGTGGAGGCTCAGATCCTTGTTCAGACTAATTTCATGTATTAGACGGAGGTGCCTCATTTAGGATCTTGGACATCCTAGGTGCCTTGTTACAGCTGACAGTGACAGGTATCTTTAGAAATCTCTTCATTGACTTTGTCATATGAGACTGCTAATTAAGTGCCTCAACTAAGTGTGTAAACTGGGATAACTTTGTGCTCCAGCGAAGAACTTTGTATTAAGTGCACAATGCTAAAAAGAGATTTCTCATTGTGATACTGTGCTGAGAATTCAGCACTTGAGTCTGTGAAAAGAGGAATCTCAAACAGAGGTAGGGAAGTGACCTTGCCTGTATACACACCATCGAATAACATGTCTGGTTTTAGTGTCCGCACTTCCAGAACATGTGAAAATACTGCAGAGAGTTCACAGGAAGGACACAAATATGATTGAGGAATCCTTGTGATAGGAGGTTTAAGGAACTATATTTATTCAGCTTATCAAAAAAAAGTGAAGAGGTGGCTTGATCTTGTGCATAGGTACTTAGATGTGGAAAAGATGTGGAAAAGATATGGAAAAGAGAGTGGGAGACTTTTCAACTTCGCTATCAAAGTCATATCACGGTTAAATGACAGGAAGTTGAAGTTAGATAAATTTAACCTTGAGTAAGTGGCTATTTCCTAACATTGAAAGTAATTAAATATTAGGACAGCTTACCAGAGAAATAGTGGTGTTACCATTGTCTGGATTCTTTGAAATGACAATACATATTTTCCTGAAAATATTTTAATTCAATACCTGGGAGAAATTATTCATGCAGTGTGTGACTGACCACATGAAATGTTCTGATGGTCCCTTCTAGCCTTTGGTTATATTTATGCAATATCCATTATTTGATCTTTAAGGTCCCTTCCAACCCAAACCATTCTATGATTCTATGTTTCTATGATTATCCCTTTCCTAGAAAAGCATAGGAAGAACAGAATTACTGTTTCTTCATTATCCTTACTGAGCTTCACATATACAGTTCTTCATTAAGATAATTATCATAGCCAAAACTCGTGAACCTTAATTTCTCACATAATCATATGCATTTATTCAAAAGGAACTTTTTCGCCCTGTTTCACAAGAGGATGTTTGTCTTTTTTTTGGAAGGTTCGGACATTGGCCAGTTGTGGAGGTTGGGTTGTTATTTGAGCTGGTGCAGAAAATCTGTTTCATGTGTTGCTTGGCTAGTACTTTCTCATTTTCTTAGGAGTACATAGATAAGCCATGGATTCAGTAAGAAATACTTCAGGTTAAGGTTGCAGTGGGTCTTCAGCTTTTTCTTTTTCCCTTTTGCAGCACAGCACCTTTGTTGTATAATGTGAGCATTGGGGTAATCTTCACCTAATTAATTTCCTGCCTATTATGAGTTTAGGCACCATTTTAATCTCTCTTGAAATGTATGCATATTTAACTTCTACAACCTGAAATTCTTTAATCTAACTGAAATTTGGGGTTTTGGATGTTTTGGTAAGATTTGACAGCCTGTGATGTGGACATTCAGACTAGATGATGTAATGAACCCCTCTGGTAAAAGTTTCTATGACATTGTGTTGCTTACTTGGCAGCACTTTATATATATGAACACTTAATATTAGTTTAAACATCACCCAGCTTAATGAATAGTTTTACATGAACTATAGATGCAGAGGACTGCAATAAATACACAATTTTGTAGTATTTAGAATTGCAGATTCAATTCCATAAATAGAGTGAGTTGAAAAACCTGCTAAGATTTAGTGGGTGGCATTCTAACTGGTGGCTTTTTATCCATGCAGAGGGACACTGTGTCTCTGAGCAAATATTTTCAGGGCAAGAATTTGTCACATATTCTATCTAATGAAGGACTGACCAACACCCGCTTCTGGTCAGTGAAACCAGATGTTCTTCCTCCTTAATCCTCTGCAAACTGTGAGCAGAGATGAGGTAATAGGAAAAAGCATGGAGAGGGAGTAACTGGTCAGATCATTGTTTGTTTTGATTATAAAAATACGTCAGAAACAATATACTAAAATAGTAGATATAAATACGTATACAATTTTGTCTCTTAACAAAGCTGAAAGAATGATGACATTACCAAATGCTGGTCAGGAGCAGAAGAATTATGTCATGTAAAAATTAAATTGAGATATGACTGGAACATTCTCTCTTAACTTCAATGTCAATTCACTTCAATTGTTAAAGCAAGTGCTGAGGAACTCATGTTGTCTACCTTTGTTTGGGGTAGAGAGGCAGATGGAAAGCTTATTGCACATTTGAACCTTATCCTGGTTTTGCTTTGGATCACAGAATATGTAGAAAAAAGAAGTACCCCTTCCCACATACAATGAAATATTAAGGGCAACATAGATTAGAAAACATAAATTCCAACTTGACTTAACTTTCCTCCAAGCAAACATATATACTTGCTTCTTCACTGAAGGCAATTCCTTTCTAACAGGCCTTAAAGACTTAGAATTTAGAGCTTTTGTTCCCTGATAAGCAGAATCTCATCTGTCTAATTGAAGAAGAAATAGCATAATAAGGCATACATTAAATTAGGAACACCTAAGGGAGACTCCCAGAAACCACCAGTGCATTTTGTGGAAAGGGTGACTTAGTCCGTCAGCCTTCTGAGGTGGACAAATAGAGCTGTAGGCAGTTTGCTGAGTTAAATGAGGCATTGAAAATGGTACTCTGCCAGCTCAATGTACATATTAAAAATTTAGAGCGTGTTCTGGGAGAAAAATTCTTCGTGCACTGTTCTTTCCCACAACTTTCATTCCCTCAACAGGTTTTGTCATGCCAAGATGCCTTCCTCTCCAGGAATCAGCTCTATCTTGTCACCATATAGTTTGCAAAAACTTAGGATATTATTTATGCACTTTGTTTTCTTTTGGAATTTCCACTCATTTTACAGGTCTTATGGAGGCAGAGTAATCTCTTTAGTCGTATTTGGTGGAACTCCCATCTGGACTTGTTAAAGGTGCTTTGTGAGTCAGTTAATAAGGCAGTTTGGATCGTTGGAAGGTCTCTGGAGCACCCCTAAAATCTATTGCTCTGCTGAAGAAATAACTCATCAAGATAAAATCATTGCCTGACTGCAGATAGCTCGTCTGATGTATCTAAGGTTCATCATAATTTAGCTAGACTATTTTGAGCTATATAGAACAGTAGTGGAGTACTGTTTTACTAGCAGCTAGACGTGGAAAAACATAGACTGAGACAGAAAGCATTTCTTCCAGTACTCATCTTCTACTACCAAAACTGAGAAGTTTATATAAATGCAAAAGGAAGAGACTGGATGCAGATGCTTTCTCCTGCCTTGTTGGCATCAAAGGCAACAGGAGTGACAAATGTCAATTTGGTAAGAATGGAAGAAGAGTAAATTTTTTTCTACACTTTTCTTCATCTTCTATATTTGAGAAGACTTATCGCAGATTTTTTTCTCACAGAGCATGTAGGAAGGGTGCATACTCAATTCATCATGGGATATTTGGGGTGGAGGGTGTCTGACTCTTGCTTCTTCAGAAAAAGAAAATGTTTAAGGAAATAATTCTCCTTCATTTCTGAGAGACAGACAAATAGAAGCTGGAGGATCCCAGCCTTTTCTGACCTGCATGGATTTTTGACATTTGAAAGCATTTCATGAAGTCAGTGATAATGAACTCACTGCTTGGCAATTAACTTGCTTATGTTTTTTTGGACAAGATTTTGTAATATGTTCTTTTGTAAACACCAATAGTTGTTCTGTCTCCAAAGTCAGCACTCCTATTTTTCCCAATTTGTATTTTATTTCCAAATGGCACAAAAACATTGGGTAATTTGCTGAAATCTTTAAATTTGGGAAAGCAACATTCATCAGAGTCAAAGTAATTAGAAAGAGAGAAAAAGATAAAAAGCTGCGTGTTGCTGTCGGTGACTATACTTGTATATTTTTAGAAAGGTAATATCTGGCAACAGCTTTACTAAAGTGAACAGCCTGGAATTCCAAAGAAATATCAATTAAACCAATATTATAATAGAATGACTGCAGTAAACCATTATATATTTAATATTTCAAATGGATATATAACATATCATACAATTTATAAATAATTTGATTTCGAAAAATATATTTGGTTAGACTCTGGTGGTACAACGCAAGTTTAAGGTAGAATTCAATAAACCCAATATTTATTGCTTGTTGGTTTATATGATCAACATATTCAAAAGTAATTATTTGTATTAAGACAGAATACATAGTATCATTAAATTTCTATAAACCATGAAAAGCATGAAAGAAGCATTTAAACATATATAATGTATCATAGTACAATTTGATTGTGAAAGACTTCAAAGCACATTTCAATTAGTACATAGTAAGTTAGATTAATATTTTCTAGGGAGACTGGTCAGGGGAATGGACATTTTTACTCTGTTTTTTGAGAAACTTTGAGGTTCTGATATTCAGTAAGTTCCAAGAGTAATGATCTGCCAATAAAGCAATAAAATTCTGCCTGGTTTTGGAGACAAAAACCTCCTTTTGGATTCCCTATTTGTTGACAAGAGCCCAGTGTTCTGCAAGACACAGCTCAAACCTGGTTTTGATAAGAAAGTGTGAATTCGTAGTTGCATAAAAATGTAAGACTTTATTTATACAGGAGACAGAATGCTCCTTTTCATAAACTGGATTGCACCTCACAAAAACATGCTAAATATTAGATCAGGATGATTATGATCATGACTTTAGAATACTCTCACTGTTCAAAGGAAAAATGGTAATGATTCATTTTCTTAACAAATGGCTATTCAGAAATTGATAACTTTATGTAAACTTTTGTTTCAAGCCAACAATGAAATAAAATTTCCTGCAACATGGGACTAGTGAGCACCAAGAACAAGAGCTTCAACTAGATGTTTTGTTCCAACAGATTGATTTTCTTTGGCCTGCTCAGTAAATTGTGAGAGTAAGGGTTGTAGAAAATATAGTCCTGCTATTCTATCATGTTCTTAAACACCTATATCTACAATTTTTATTTATATACAGTTTGTAATTTAAGAACCCTGCAATTTTTACTGAGATGGTCACATCTTCCCTTTCCCATTAGCTCAAGAAGCACTACTGAAACTTATGGTTAAGGTCCCTGACCACAAAGCAAGTATTTCCTCTGTGTTGATACTGCTGATTCATAGTTCTGTATGGAAGAGTGAATCTAGCTTCATATGCTGCATTAGCTGGATATCTAGATACACAGAAGTCTGCTATAAGGGCTCCCTTTTTACCTTCCACCCTTTATCCCACAACATGCCTGCAAATCATCATTATTCAAGTGTATAAAATCCCCAAATACACCTTGTGCTACTTAAAGAGACTGTTCAGAAGCAACTGAGTTTGCAGATCAAAGTTAGATTTTACTTATACTGAAGTTCAATATCTTTAATAAAAAATATCAACAATATCTAAAAAATGTTCCTTTCAGCCAGCTGCATATTATGAACTGCATTTAACTGCATATAACTGCATAGTATACACCAGCATTTACCCAACAAATTAAAAGTCTGAGTTTTACTAGTTTTTTAATAAAGGTGTTTGGGTCCTGTTTAGAAATGGAGTAGTATCATTATATTTTTAAGACTGTTTCATTTGTTAGTCTCCTTTCCATGACAGTCAGACAGTGAGAAAGAGGCCAGAGAGCTGAGGTGGAAGAATAGGGGACAGTAATTGGAAGTCATTGGACTGGGATATTCTGGCCAAAGAGATCAGCAGAGACTGAACTGCAATTTTCTGAGGAAGGATCTTGTCCCTTCAGTTCCTGCAGCTACACAATGTCTTTATCAGTCAAAGAAAGCAAGATTACAATTTACCCACTCAATCACATACCATGTGTTATTTTTAACCTACCATAAACATGGCACCTGTCTTTTTTAATTCTGATGGTCAGCTTTTCAGATAATGGAAACTAATATAGCTGCTTATTCGCGTAACAAATATATTTCCTGTTGGTCTACACAAACAGAAAAATGGTAACTTTCCCATGACTTCTGTGTGGGTAAAATTTTAGAACTTCAGTTTGACGAGGGAGAATAATAAACAAAAAGAAGGGGAAGAAGGACAGTGATACATAAGGGGAGGATCATGGGCCACACATTTTTAAATACAAGTCTTGTTTCTCATTTTTTGTTTGTTTGGTTTCTATTTTCATTAGCCTGTTGCTTATGCTTTCTTAAATAGTGTTCCTAAATATACAGACATCGCTTCCTTTAAACTGTACCAGGAAGCCTGACAGGAGGTTCATGAGAGGAGCAAAGAAGACATGCAAAGTTGACTTATTTTAAAATTGCTTATTATTTAGTTCCTTCCTCAATTTTAGAAGACAGTGTGTTTCTGCAATTCAAATAACTTCAAATGTAAGTAAGTGCTGTGCTGGGGTCTTAACTTCTCAGATGCTTCTGACTTTGACATCAGCTGGAGGTGCACAGTATGGATTGGATCCTTGGAGATTGTTTCTGGTGATGTGGTTCCAGTTTGGCTTGTCAAAGCAATGCATCTTTACATATAAATACTTATTCAAAAAATTTTTACTAAAGTGATTTATATGAGTACACTTTAAAAACCCTTATATCTGCAATTAATATTTATTCGAGCCAAGTGCTTATTTTAAATCAGTTTTAGCCCCTGTCCTCTGTTTTCCTGTTGTTCTGACCAATAGACCAATAAACAATACTGTAGATATGGGGCAAGTCTAAATTGTAACTGCTTTAACTCATTATGTACAAAACTGTCAGTTAAATGTGGAGTAAAACAATTAAAGTAATGTAAGAGACAGAATAAAACCAGTTTGGTTTCTAGAGCTTAAGCTGAAATTTGTGAGAAAAAGAATTAGGGGAAACACATTATTTATAAACAGATAAACTGAGTAATTCTGATGTGGAATAACTGAAGGAAAAAAACATAATTCAAACATAATTCAAAAGTTAGCTTTAATTTTCTAGCATATAGGAAAGTTTTTGCAATTTATGCAAGTTTAGCTGCATAAAACATTAAACACTTGCTTTCATGTTTTCTTTTCTACATATGTATATGCACACACCAACTGACCATTTATAATGTACTTTAAAGTTTTTGGCAAATATTCTGAAACATCTGGAAATGGAAAGAAAGCATTTGTAACTTTATTTATTTTGAAGTTTTACTTTTTCTCATGGTCATCAGTAAGGTTGGTCTTTATGGTTCACTCTGTATTATTTTATAAATAATACCCACAAAGTTGAAACTACCTCTAATGTGGACTCATGTAATTGAAATCAGCTTGAAAAACCCAGTCCTGGCCACAGGGGAAGCAAGAACTCTCCTGCTAATGCTGGAGCTTTAGCATCAGCTCCATGAGAAGTGATCAGCTTTACCAAGAGATGTCACTAAACATGAACCAGCTAAGCAAGACCGTTGTCCAGCATCTCTTCCTGACATTTGCCAATAAAAGCGAGTCTTACCTTTGGACTACAGTTGATGTCCAACTGTTAAGTCCCACCTTACAAAGTGCATGACCAAAAATCCCTGATCAGATTCCTAAAGTGATCATTATAGGTGCCTCTCTAGCAGGCTAGTGAAATCCTCCTCTGACTGCAGGGCAGCTCAGATAAACAGTGGAATCCCTTACCAGTTGTTTTATCTTATAACTGAATAAATGATTTCTTCAGCATTACTAAGGATATGATAGGGTATAACTTCAAGAGTCCAGTTTTCACTAAGTCTGGACTTCCAAGATCCAGACCCAGTAATGTAATTTATAACTTGTCCACAAATTCAATCTGATGACAGTTGTAGAAATTCAGCCCTCCAAGAAGCCTTTTTTGTATCAGGAATTTTAAAATACATTCATAAACTCCATACATTTATTTAGATTGGAAACGGGAGTGTGATGAAACAAGGATGCAAGGAAGCAGGATGTAAGCAGGATCAACCAGTCGGCATTTTGGCCTCCATGTAGCAACATAAAGGTTGCACATAATCAGGATTAAGTTGAATGCCTAAGTAGGCTTGTATACTAATTTAAAATGAGAGATTGGTACTTTTGCTGGTTCTTTAACCCTGGTCTAATATAACTGAGACAGAAAGGATCTAGATTTCTGAAAAATCCAGACATTTTCTATTTTTACATAAGAAATATGTTGACAATATTGAATACATGCTTCACGTAATTATTTTCTCTGCAGCACTTTCACTCAGCTGCAAGTGTCATTAAGGAGCTAGCACACACTTGCTGAACATGATCAACACTAAGAAGCTGAATTTAACAAAGAATTATTAAGATATTCCATCTCCCATCAAACTAATATGTATTTTGTTGTATGGTGTATTATTTCATAAAAAAAAAAAAACAACAAATTTAGCTAAAACCCTCCAAATATTTAATAACTTTTAGTAAGAATTACTATATCAGCTTATCGAGCAATAAAATTCTAAGATGAAAATCACTTTGAGTTCTTTTATAATTCTCCAAAATACCCTTTCAATTATTAGTGAGATCCTCTAGTCACAAACTGAATTTTAGACCAGCATTGCACTTCATCAGGGAAAGTATCTCTTCTATGGTTTGTATGAGAACTCTGAGAACTTGAACTTAAATATTTATTTTTAACCATAGAGGCTTTGCTGGAATCCAGACCAAAAGAGTCACTACTGTAAAACAAATTTCTTACCTGTGATGGATGTCCAGCTCTAATAAAAGTACAGAGAGGATCAAAAGCTCCTGTTCCACAAGCCAGAAGATGCGTTCTGTTGTATCGATGAAGGACACGGATGTAATTTGCACATTCATCCTAGTTTACGTAAAAAAACCCATAGGAAAATATTAGCATTTAAAAAAAAATTTCTTTAATATCTCAGGTGCCCTTAGATGATATTCTGCATATTGAAACTTTCTGTTCTGTTAAATACATCATCTTAGTTCTCCCACTTCATGCTAGTACCTCAGTGTCACCAAATTAATGAAAGGACATTTTTGACATGGAAAAAGCAAGTTTAGAGCACTGATTTATCACAACTTCTTTTAGGTGCTTAGCCACTTAGGAGTTATTAAGTTATAAAACATACTTTTGTGCTTCTTTAATCTCAGAGATATACTGCAAATCTAAATATTTACTTTACTAAGTATTATTAAATGCACTACACATTGGACTCAGAGCATGAGACATGAATAGTCAGCAAATGGCTTCTCTCTCAAGTGAAATAAACTTTATCTCAAGAAAAATAACACTTTTTTCTCACATTTTTTTCCATAAACCACTGCACCATTAATTTCTTGTGTAATTTATTGCTAATCAAATTTTTGTATTGTATAGCTTCATGCTTTATCTATTCCACTGTTCAAACCCTCCTTTGAAAAAGAAACTATTCATTTCCCCTAGGGCAATACTCTGGGACTCATTAGTGTATTTGCAGCTTCATAAATATTACAATTAAAAAATTTTCAAACATCCCTTTGAGATTTGGGTCATCATCCTTCCTGTGCTAAACTGGAAATGCAAACAGTGAGATAAAAGTACCCATTGATTTTGGGACTCCTGGGATTTGGTTTTACAGAATATTTAACATTTTGCAATGATTTCTGTATTTGGAGCAAGATTTGTGTTCATTTCCATTCATTGCTCAACATTTCTGCAACTCAGACCCTGGGTTTTAAGACAGTCACAGCAAGTTTAAGATGACAATTATAATGAGATTAGTCTTAGCTAATTTAGCTATTCTAAAGTTTAGACATGTAATTTATGCAATTCTCCTAGGCTTTTTCAATAGTCAACAAAGAAGACCAGACATGTCCAAAAGGCAATTAATTCTATCCTAAAATGAATGTGTAAAACAGAGTGGAGGAATTCCTTTTTTTGAAAATTTGCTGTCCTTCACTGATGACTACTCTAGTTTTCAGACTGCTGTATTTATATGAGAACAATCTTGGGTCTTACTGACCATCTGCAAGAACTTAATGTCTCAGAGAATGTGTCTGCAGCCAGGCCATGGGCAGAATTCAGCTCTTGCAAATCTACATTTGGTTCAAAACTAAGAAAACATCTTTCTTCTTTCTTCAAACCCTTGTGTCATTCAGTGTAAGCTTTCTAACTGCTCCAACAAATAAATAAGGATCATAAGGAAAAAATCTCCTTTGCTACATGATTCTCCTTAACCGTTCACCTTGAAGAGATATCATGCTAATTGAAAGAAGAAGGTAATTTACACAGGCAGGTAACATGTTGTATAATTAAATATTATGTATATGCAAAAGACACATCAACCTTGCAATATTTTACTTTTGGAATGTCTTAATTCTTAACTAATGTATTCCTTTTTTAAAAAGGAAATTACAAGAAAAAAATGGTCTCCCTTCACATGGCATCCACGTGGTTTCTCAGTTGGACAAAATTTTTTAGAGCCACTGAAAAAAAACCTGCTACTTGAATTGCAGACAAATCGAGAAAAGAATGAGTTGAGACTAGTAGGATGTGATCATACATGGATCAGCACTCAGAGACCTAGGTGCCTACTTTGTATGTGTGTTTCACAAACGTTTGCTGACTGGTGGTAGAAGAATGGTAATAAATAGGAATTTTATGATGCTTTGCAGTTTTTAAATAGATGTTTTACTGGGCACTGATGATGTTCCTCATTCTCCTTCCCCTCCAGGTATGACCTTCCTAACTTATCTCCTCGATTCTCTCTCAGTGGTGGTCTAGTCTTTCTCTGTGGTTTCATTTTTTATCCATATATACCTGCAGCTCTTGATCTTTGTCTCAAAAGCACTGTGGAGAAAGAGAGATCTTAGGATTTTTTTTTAAATGGGAAAAAATTACACATTTTTTTCTCCTGTGCTCCTTCATAGAAATGCCTGAAATTTTCTGCAGAAAAAAACAGGATGAAACAGATACCAAATATAGAAAAAAGTCATTCCAAATGTCTAGACTTTATCTTTTATAAAACAAATGAAACGTGCTATTCTGGGAAATGTCAGGCAGCTAGGCATTGCTGCTGGCCCCACTAATAATATCCTGTACACGTAACAAAGAAGAGATGCATCAGCCAAGGATCATTAAAATAAGTTCTTCCTACTATATTTATTAATTAAATGTTGTGGTTTTCTTCAGGAAGCTCCATAGACATATTAATAGATCTGTGGAATTTTATTCATCTGAAACTTCTCAGTGTGAAGGAGTTAAGTCATCTTTCCAGAATTTGATTTTGATATCTGAATGATTTCCAATTCTGATAAAATAATGGAAAGGATCAAAACCTCTTGCACTACAGGCCCACAGGTGTGTTTCCTGGCACACTGGATGAGAACAGAAGGATTTTTTTCTTAGCTTGATCTGGATCAGAGAAGTGTGGCCTGAGCTTAAGATGATGCACATGTTGTTAAGACAAGGCTTTTCCAACTGTTCTGTTAAGTCTGTTACAAGCTATCTGAAGCAGTGTTTATGACTACAGTACTTGCAGTTTTACTGCTACAAGATGAACTGATAACTTTTAAAGGTTGTAAGAGTTTGTAAAAGTAGCCAGTTCTGTTATACAGAGAGAGGTAGCAGAGAACACATGAAGTACCTCAACACTGAGATGTTTATTACAACATTTTCAGTACTACTAAATATTAATTATGCACCGAGTAAGAGATCATTTGCAAAGGACAATAAAGAAAGAAACAGGATGGAAATAAGTAAAAAGGTTTGAAAGAGCACTGATGAGTAATTTTTTTCTGAGACTTTACAGTGTGAAAAATAACATTCAGAACTTAGAAATGGCAAAGGGTTGATTTTAAGACATTATGCCATTAAGCCAATATTGGTTTACGGCTACAAAAAATTAAAGTGAGAAGGAAAGTAATAGGAAAGGTTTTGATTCTAATTTAGATTCTTTTCAGGTTGAGCAATTTAGCTCACTGAATACTGAGCATGCTGATGAAAATTACTAAGGTTTCCCTGGAATTAATTAGCCTTAGTCATTGACATAGTCCTACAAATAATTAGGTCTCATATGAGGATCAGAATATAATTTGGTATTGTTTGGTGTTACAATATTTCCAGCCTTTACAATTTTAACTTCTTTTTCTTAAAGACTCCAGTTCTGGAGTTATGATTATTTAAAAATTCTTGGTTTTCTTTTAAAAAATAGAGACATCTAACTTTCACAGTACAGAGAGATGTGGGAAACATATGAAGTTCTTTAAATTATTACATTCATTACAATGCAAATTTGAAGACTACTGGACTGTAAAAGACTTCGAATTCTAGGGAATCTCATGAGTCTGAGGGGGATAGCTTTACATTACATTGGAAAAACAGTAGCTATTTCTGTATTTATTTAACCCAAAGAATATTGTCAAAGTATCAGAAAATAAATCCTATCATGTAGTGGTGAACGAAAGATGACAGAGCTTTAACTGTAAAAACAGCCACTGTAATAACAGCCTGTGCTGAGAGGTAGTATTAGATAAAGCTCAAAGAATTTGGGTTTAGGATTCATTTAATATGACCGCGAAGTTTGGATAATGTAGCAAAACACTGTTTTCAACCAAAGCCACCTGAAATTCTCAAGGGTACAAAAACATTCAGAAAAATGTTATGATCTTTTAAGATACTGCAAAAAGGATAAGTTCTAGGCCAAGTGAGTGTAAGGAATAAATTATCATGTTGTTTTGTATTATTATTGTTATTTTCCAATCTGATTCACCAGTTCCCTTGATGTGGACAGTTCTCATGCTTGTACTTCAACAAGAATCTTTATAGCTTCCTAATCTTCACTGGGAATATGTTGTGGTTATCATCAAGGCTGCCTGTTTGCTGTGTTTGTGGGAAAAATGTGCATGTGCCCTTCTATGTCCTACTTTCCTGTCACTGTTGCTGTAAAACTATCATCATTTTCAAATCTGTTGGTGCAGTGTGAGCTCTCTCAGCTGTGGGATTTATTAGGTGTTGTACTTGCTGTGTGTTTATGAGGTGCAGATAATGAGCTTGGTGCACTGCAGAATTAAAGGGAGCTCCCATCCAGAAGTACTTTCATCCTGTGGTGCCAATGATATCAGCTGCTGTATGTCAGTGAACTTTCACGTCTTTCCCCAGGAACTGATTAAAGTCAAAGCACTGGATCACAAGAACAGAACATTTTTGGGGCTCATTAAAACAGAATATTTTTATTAATATACCAAAAAAACAATAGGGCAAAACTATTGAGAGTATATTTTATAATTACTGATAATTTAACTTCTTTTTTGAAAGTATTCTAGAGAATGTGAATTTTAAACATAAATTAGAATGTGAAAAAATTTGAACAGAGAAGGTATCCTATGTGTATGAAAAGAAAGGGAAATAGAAATGGGAAAGGAGAATTATTAAGGTACCTTCTTTGATATCACTAGAAAAAGAATTAGGAGAAAGTTCAGATGATCAGAAGTGTTCATTGCCCATTTATGAGCTGGTTTGAAAAGCAATTAAACTAATAATTTATTATGTTCACAGTAGTTACACGTTTTTAAGCTGCAACACTTAGAATTATATCTGTGCTTTGATCTCTCTGAAGTTTAGGGATGCTTGAATCCATGTTTTGGACCAGCCACTGATATAATTAAACTATATTTGATTTGTAATTAAAGACACTTACAGCATCTCTTCCTTTAATTATGCATTCTTCTACCTGCAGAGGCGTACTAGGCCAATGAATCTGAGGAAAAAAACAAATAAACATAGAAAATCATTCAGTTGGCAGTCTCATCATGTCATTACAGCTTTTCCACTACTTTTCATGTGAGAGACTCATAAAACAAAATTATAGAATCATAGAACAACCCAGGTTGGAAGGGACCTCGAAAGATCGTCTGATCCAACTTTTCATGGGAAAGGGAGCCTAGATGAGATTATGTAGCATCCTGTCCTATCACATCTTTAAAACATCTAGTGATGGAGACTCCAACATGTCCCTGGGGAGGTTGTTTTAACGATTGATTGCTCTCACTGTAAAAAATGTCTTCATTTTCTCCTGGTGCACCTTGTACTCATTGCCCCTTGTCTTCTCCATGTTGCTCCTTGTGAAGAGAGAGCTTTGTAGAGTCCTTTTTGTAGCTGCCCTTTAAGCACTGGAATACTGTGATGAGTTCCCCCGAGCCTTCTCTTTTCCAGGGAGAAAAGACCTAACTCCTTCAATCTCTCCTCATAGGGCAGGTTCTTCAGCCCTTTGATCATCACTGTGGCCCTCCTTTGGACCCTCTCCACTTTGTCCAGATCTTTCTTGAATTGTAGGACCAGAACTAGACACAGTACTACAGGTGAGGCCTGACAAGCACTGAGTAGAGTGGGATGATCAGGTCACTATCTCTGCTAGTAATGCCCCTGCAGATGCAGCCAAGGATCTGATTTACCTTCATTGCTGCAGCTGTGCACTGCTGACCCATGTTCAGTTTGTTGTCCACCAGGACTGCCAGGTCCCTTTCAGCAAGGCTGCTCCCTAGCCACACAGATCCTAGTCTGTACTGGGCTCTTTGGTTATGTTGTCCCAGGTGTAGGGCTTTGCACTTGTCTTTTTACTTGACTCATCATACTATGTATACACTTTTTATTGTATGTTATAAAGTTTAATCAAGTTTCTGTTACCATTTGAAAAATTTTCAAGTAAAATATTCCAGTTTTATTTTTAAGTATCATCTCTAAAATTTTACAATAAGGTAAGAAATATTTTTGTTGGAACATAACTGTTTTGCTTAGGGTAACTCAGCAAACAATACTAGTCAACAGAATTTACAGGAAGTTAATGTACGGAACATTTTATATAAATTTGGTAGAAACATCTCTGCTAAATTCTCAGTGACTTTCAATATAGAATATTAATTTTGAACTCCTGATTTCCTGCTTTAAGTGACACTTAGGAAACAAAATGTTTTACAATGAATTTAATGAGGCTCAGCAATTAACCTCATGAGAGTAGGATCAGCTCTTCACAGTCAATTACTAGAAGTGAAGCCAAATTACACAAGCAAGATTTTTTCAGCTACCTACTGTATAAAATTTATGTTTCCTTCTAGATGCATGATTTGTTTGGATGAAAACAATGTTAAACAATGACTGAGTAGACTGGAATGATTACTTCATTTCTTAGAACTTTTAAAAGTGAAAATAAACACATATTCTCTTCAGTGATATCAATCTTGGCTGAAACCAAATAAGTATAAAAAAATGTATGTCATCATTAAGACATTTTTGTCAATAATCCAATCACAAATTATTATTCTATCTTGAAAACATTTCAAAATTAAGTTCTTCTTCTGCTAGGCTTTTTTCTTCCTTTTTTTTTGTAATTGAATTAACTTAGTTTTCTTGAAATAATTCTAACCCAAGAAAATCTGAGGATAAACTATAAGAAAAGTAAATTGCAAGAAAAGCGGGGATAAATTATAAATCCTAGAGGTCTAGTGCTTAAAAGCAAAAGGTCATCTATATGTTATTCTTGTCAACTTCGGCAGCCTGTCACAGTTTAGATTTGAGTGGTCAAATCAGACCACCTGTGTTCAGACACCATCTACATCCTGCAAGGAACCTAAAATTAATCAGAACATTTGTTTTCAGTCAGGTGGTCTTACGATCATCTATATATGATCAGAAGTAACTCTCATCTAGTCTTTGTATTGCTGCTGTGTCATCTGGGAAGGTACCTGAACTCTGCTGAACTCTCATGAGGGCACTCATGCAGTCGCCCTAGTCAGATCATTCCTGGTTCATTCAGTGCACAGCTCAGGGTCCACAGTCATTTACTTTACTCTGGCCAAGGATTGAATAGGCAACAGCCTGTCCTTAATCCAAAAGCCTAGAAGTTAGAAGATGTGAAATCTAGGATCTCCTGAGCCTAAAAGTTTGAAGTCACAGCCTTCACTTCCCATAGAAATGTTTGAACTAGTAGGCTAAAATGGGGGCTTTTGTCCATATCAGGTGTAGGTGGCTGTTAGGAACAGAGAAACCACAGAGGGAATAAAACACTTGACTCTATAACCTAATATCAAATACACTGTGTGTAGGTGATTATTTTTGTATTTGGATATGTAGTCCTAGTACTATTGAAAATATTTTATATGCACATTTTCCACTTAAGACATACTGAATTAAATGCATACACAGAGTTAAGAGAAAAATGCCAAAGAGGTAACTCAACGCCCTTGCTTTGTCTGGAATGTTGAACAGCAGCTGTGGTGTAAGCAACAAGAATTTGGTCCTTAGCATAGAATTACAGAACGAATCATAGAGTCATAGAATGGTTTGGATAGGAAGGGACCTTTAAAGATCATCTAGTCCAACCCCTTGCCATAGGCAGGAACATCTTTCACTAGATCAGGTTGCTCAAAGCCCCATCTAACCTGGCCTTGAACACTGCCAGGGAGGGGGCATCCAGAACTTCTCTGGACAACCTGGTCCTGTGTCTCACAGCCTTCACAGTAAAGAATTTCTTCTTTATGTCCAATCTAAATCTACACTCTTTCAGCTTAAAACCTTTGTCTTTTGTTCTGTCACTATAGGCCATCGTAAAAATTCTCTTTCTTATAAGCCCCCTTTACAATTGAAAGGCCACCATAAGGTCTCCCTAGAGCCTTATCTTCTCAAGGCTGAACAACCTCAACTCTCTCAGCCTTTCTTCACAGGAGAGGTGTTCCAGCCCCCTGACCATTTTCATGGCCCTCCTCTGGATCCACTCTAATAGGTCCATGTCTTTCTTGTACTGAGGACCCCAAAGCTGCATGTAGTACTCGAGGTAAGGTCTCAGGAAAGTGGAGTAGAGGGCAGAATCACCTCCCTCAACCTGCTGGCCACACTTTTTTTGGTGCACTCAGGATATGATTGTCTTCCTGGGCTGCAAGCATACATTGTCAGCTCATGTCCAATTTTTCATCCACCAATATCCCCAAGTTCTCTACCGCAAGACTGGTCACAATCTGTTCATCACCCAGTCTCTACTGATACTGGGGATTGCCTTGACCCAGGTGCAGGACCTTGCACTTGGCCTTGTTGGCCTTCATGAGGTTTGCATGGGCCCATTCATCCAACCTGTCAAGGTCCCTCTGGATGGCATCCCTTCCCTCTAGCGAATCAGCTGCACGACTCAGCTTGGTGTCATCCACAAACTTGTCTAGGGTGCATTCAATCCCACTGTCTATGTTGTGGATGAAGAAATTAAATTGTATTTGTCCCAATGCAGACCCTTGAGGGACATAACTCATTACTGGTTTCCACTTGGATATTGAGCCATTGACTGTAACTCTGAATGTGACCATCGAGCCAATTCCTTATCCATCTAATAGTCCCTCCATCACATGCATATCTCTCCAATTTAGAAGAAAGAATGTTATGGAGGACCATATCAAAGGCCTTACAGAATCTAGGTAGATGACATATGTAGCTATTCCCTTTTCCACTGATGCAGTCACTCCATTGCAGAAGGCCACTAGTTTAGTCAGGCATTTGTCCTTGGTGAAGCCATGTTGACTGTTTCTAACACCTCCCTGTCTTCCATATGTTTTGACATATCTTCCAGAAGGATCTGTTCCATGATCTAATGAGAAGCAGGGTATGTTTTCCTCAGGAGACTCGGCCCCCAGAGCCTGAAGTTAGGGACGGGGGGCTGTGTGAACCTCCCAGGATCCAGGAGGAGACGGTTAGTGACCTGCTGTGCCAGTTGGACACCCACAAGGCTATGGGCCCGGATGGGATTCACCCCAGAGTAATGAAGGAACTGGCAAACGAACTTGCCAAACCACTCTCTATTATCTACCGGCAGTCCTGGTTAACTGGAGAAGTTCCAGCTGACTGGAAATTAGCAAATGTAACGCCCATCTACAAGAAGGGTCGGAAGGATGATCCAGGGAACTATAGGCCTGTCAGCCTGACCTCGGTGCCAGGCAAGGGGATGGAACAGATCATCCTGAGTGCCATTACACGGCACATGCAGGACAATCGGGGCATCGGGGCCAGACAACATGGATTCATGAAAGGCAGGTCCTGCTCAACCAACCTGGTCTCCTTCTATGACCAAGTGACCCGCTTAGTAGATGAGGGCAGGGCTGTGGATGTAGTCTATCTAGACTTCAGTAAGGCATTCAACACTGTCTCCCACAGCATCCTCCTAGACAAACTGGCTGCCCGGGGCTTGGATGGGTGGACTCTTAAATGGGTTAAAAACTGGCTGGATGGCCGAGCCCAGAGAGTGGTGGTGAATGGGGCAAAGTCCAACTAGCGGCCGGTCACTAGTGGTGTTCCCCAGGGCTCAGTTCTGGGGCCGGTGCTGTTCAATATCTTTATAGATGATCTAGACATAGGGATTGAGTGCACCCTCAGCAAATTTGCAGATGACACCAAGCTGGGTGGGAGTGTCGATCTGCTGGAGGGTAGGAAGGCCCTACAGAGGGATTTGGACAGGTTAGATAGATGGGCCGAGATCAACACCATGAGGTTCAACAAGAACAAGTGCCGGGTCTTACACTTTGGCCACAACAACCCCATGCAGCGCTACAGGCTGGGGGAAGAGTGGTTAGAAAGCGGCCCGGTGGAAAGAGACCTGTGGGTGCTGATCGACAGCTGGCTAAACATGAGCCAGCAGTGTGCCCAGGTGGCCATGAAGGCCAATGGCATCCTGGCCTCTATTAGGAATAGTGTAGCCAGCCGGTCTAGGGAAGTGATCGTCCCTCTGTACTCGGCACTGGTGAGGCTGCACCTTGAGTACTGTGTCCAGTTCTGGGCCCCGCACTTCAAGAAAGATGTTGAGGTGTTGGAGCGAGTCCAGAGGAGGGCGACCAAGCTGGTGAAGGGTCTGGAGGGTCTGACCTACGAGGAACGGCTAAGGGAGCTGAGGTTGTTTAGCCTGGAGAAGAGGAGGCTCCGAGGTGACCTTATTGCAGTCTACAACTACCTGAAGGGAGGTTGTAGTGAAGTGGGAGTCGGCCTCTTCTCCCGGGCAACTAGCGATAGGGCAAGAAGACACAGCCTCAGGCTTCACCAGGGGAGGTTCAGGTTGGACATGAGGAAGAATTTCTTTACAGAAAGGGTTATTAGACATTGGAACGAGCTGCCCAGGGAGGTGGTGAAGTCACCATCTCTGGATGTGTTTAAGAAAAGACTGGACATGGCACTTATTGCCATGGTCTGGTTGACAGCGTTGTGTCAGGGCAACGGTTGAACTCGATGATCCCTGAGGTCTCTTCCAACCTGGTTGATTCTGTGATTATGTGATTCTGTGATTCTGTGATTCTATGTGTGCACAAACCTCTTGCAGAGGTGATGGAGGGCTTTGCTTCCTGGGCAAACCACTCCAATCAAAAAGGTAGTGTGTAACAGGAGCTACCCTCTGTCCCTATATCTACCACTGCTGCTAGGTATCTGCTTTGCAAAGTGACTCTTGCACAAATCCTTCTCCAAACAAGCCCCTAGTTTTGTATTGGTTCAGTCATATGTCTATTCCCTATTGGGGTATTTTTAATGGCCTATCTTAGCAAAAGATGCCTAACAGAAGGAGTAAGAAAGGCAGGCATCTCTGTACCTTTTCTGCAGGTTGTGCAGAGGTGTAGGGAATCTATCTTAGACACTCATAGGAAATTGCCTACCTCTAAGGCAAGTTCACGTTGCCTGAAGTAGATGGGTATGGATTATGACTTCAGTAATACATACCAGTCTCCTGAAGAAGCTTTTCTATACAGAAATTATTTTTTAAGACTCATAACTCTTACAAGGCTTTTGAGTCTTAACATAAATGAGCATTAAGATTTTAATATCTTCAAGATTATTTTAGAGACTAAAAAAACCTCTGCATATCAGATTTTGTTATCATAACAAATTTCAAAATTCAATTTTACATCAAAAATGTGTATAGTAAAAAAAGTTCTGCAAAACATGAAAAATTATCATCATGAGGATTTCTTAGCTTAGTTAAAACAACTGAGAAGAGCTGCTAGGACTGTTATGATCATTTGCCAAGAAATCTATAGTAAGTGGCTCAAGGTGTAATTACTGTACTTAATTATATTTGTGTAATTATTGCTTTTTTACTTAACTAGCGTAACATAGGCTGTGTTTGCACTGCATGGAAATCCAGATATTAATCAGCTTTAATGGTAACCTTTAACCTGCCACATATTATTTCTCCTGATGTTTATGTTTTAGAGTTATGACAACTACCAGCTTTAACTTTGAATTGATTCTTTGCCAGGATTATAATTTTTTGGCAAGCTGTCAATAACTATTGTTGGGAAATTTTCCTGTGCATCTAGACTAGAATAACATCACATTAGCATAGATTTACTGGGCTGCATGCTTGACATAATTATTGGCTTGGACATAAGTATTGGCTTGAACATAATTTTTCAAGGCTTTTCACCCCTGCAGGTTACTCTGAAATGAATTTTTAAATTGCTTGTTTCATGATGTTTTCTTATTTTGCACCATAATATTATCATCCTTGAGACCTGAATGATGTAATTTTAGCACTGTATTTAAAAGACAGGAAAAAGCTGCTTTTACATATACTCCTCATGGGAAAAAAATGGAATTATAAAGCAAGACAGAGAAAGCTCCTGAGCAAGTTTAATTGGAGCTGGAATGTTAATTAATGTCTTCATACAGCTTCCTTATTCAGTCACTAGCCTCAAAAAACAGGATGGCATAACTAACAAAAACTAATTTCAAGAAATTATATGAGCTTTATAGCACTTCATGACAAAATAGACTACTGTGCGAGCTAGTCTGAACTCTAGTATATGACAGAGCTATTAAGTAATTCAACTATCCCAGCCCTGGTTTAAGTCAGTAAATAGTGCTTAATTAACACATAACTTGTGTTTGGCTGAAGCACAAATTTTGCAAGAATATCCGGTTATGACTGGATATTATATATATGTATCAACAAATACATAGCCACCTTGCCTCTTGGGAGGTAATTCCAATGGATAATCAAACTCACTGCTAAACTGTATGCTTCTTATTTCAGTTTGAATATATGTACGTTCCTACACGGTGTTCAAAGGAGATACAAGCAAGCCCTGCTCTTGCAGACTTGTGTTCAGCCAGCTCTGGAATGGAAATATAGCTAGCTTCACTAGAGGCAGGATATTTTATGAGGGCTCTATTGTTTATTACAACAGAGACATAAGTCCTACTTTGGAGCTATCTCGTACTAGATTAGAAACAGAACATTGAAATCTGCCGGCACAAGCCTATTTACAGAAGTAGGAAGGATTCTCTTCAGAGCAAGGCCTTCACAAGCCCTTTGAAGCAGAAGCTGGGAAGAAAAAGTATCTGTAAGGAGTTTGTGGACAAATAGGAAGTGCAGTTTATTTTCATTCCAACAAGAGACGAAAATTAGAAACAAAGGTCATCCTTCTCTATGAGCTGTTAGATCAGTGATGATGAACTACTGGCATTGGTTCAAGTTTGCTGTCAACAAAGATCTGCTCTGGCACCAATTACAATGAACTGAAATGCTTTTTAAAATAAATTTGGCACCAGATATCACAGAAAGTTCTCTATCAGTGTGTTAGATCATTACAAGCCTTAAAGACTTTGGATCAAATCCCAAATATGTGTAAAGTTTGAGTCCAAAGGTGGTGTCAAAGGGAATGAGATCTTAGGAAAAACAAAGGTCACATGGAGGGTACCTCCAAAGCTTTGGCTTTACACAAGGTTTCAAGTACTTCTAGGGCTTTAGTTCTCTGTAAATACTGATATGCACATTTCATATTCTCCCTCATTCTTGCTACTGTCAGTGTTAGGGCATTCTTCATGTAAAACCAGGGCACATGAGTAACTTTGTTTCAACAACTTATGGTAATATGTGTTAAATATTCTAAGTAAGAATACTTCTGTGTCTATTATATGAAAGAAGAGACATAAAAAGTCCAAAAAAAATGCAAAGTAGGCAAAGGAATTATGATTTGACCAATGGAGAAGTGAGACTCTGTCCAAGATGACATGGAAGGTCTATGCCACAGTTCAGAGCTCAATCTGAATCTCTGAATTGCCCAGCGAATGCAGGAATAACAGTAGTAGTTTTCTTTCCTGAAAGATTTTTTCCTGTTTTGTATGTATCTTTTCTTTACTGAATATGAAAAGTGGTCAGGATAATATATGCTTAACATAATGTTGGTAGATATATACACAAACAGCTAATAGCTTACGTGAAAAAGCTGTAATCTACCCTTCAGAGTGCTGCTTTGTATTTGAAAGCTGAAGAGAACTGAACCTTAAGGAAAAATGTAGTCTATTAAATGAAGATTTATAGGATGCATACCTCATATGCATCACAAGTTGAGTTTTTTGGAAATGCTGGATTAGTTTAGCAGTCAATAGGTCTCAATGCAAAAGCATTTTATGTCCACTCAGCATTTTGTTGTTTTTATTTCGGGGTCTTGTAATGTGCTTTCTAGAACTGAATTATTTGGTCATTTTACAGCAGAATGGATACATCTTTGATTGGGAATGGGTTTTACTTTGGTTTTTAAAGAGCATATTCATATTCCAAATTGTGGAAAAAGTGATGGCAATGAATTAAAACACGTCAACTGTTTTCTCGAACACAGAAGATGAAAAAGATTTATACGAATCTGCCCCAAAGCTACCAACTTTATGAAACATCTCTTTGGCAGCTAATGACTCATCCCAGTTATCAGAGAGATAATAAAACCCAGGAACTTGCCTCCACCTTCACTAGATTATAACTAGTGTTTTAGATTAATTAAACTAAAGTCTTCAGTATGAAAGAAAAGGTCAAAGTCTAACCAACACACAGTCAAAAGCAGATTAATGGAGAACTTTTTGGTAATAATGAATCAACTAGTTTCTCAGTTCCAGGAACTCTTCACAGTATATCTCAGTAATTAAGCTCTCATAACAGAAATGTCTCATTCCACACTTTTTCTGGTAGTGCTGTGGGACAATCATGTTTTCCCTAGCTATCACTGAAAGAGATCTGCACTGAGTGAACACTGGGAAAAGAGAAAACGATTATGACATTTGTATTCACAGAATCACAGAATCACAGAATGTTAGGGATTGGAAGGGACCTCGAAAGATCATCTAGTCCAATCCCCCTGCCGGAGCAGGATTGCCTAGACCATATCACACAGGAACGCGTCCAGGCGGGTTTTGAATGTCTCCAGAGAAGGAGACTCCACAACCTCTCTGGGCAGCCTGTTCCAGTGTTCAGTCACCCTCACCGTAAAGAAGTTTTTCCTCATATTTATGTGGAACCTCCTGTGTTCCAGCTTGCACCCATTGCCCCTTGTCCTGTCAAGGGATGTCACTGAGAAGAGCCTGGCTCCATCCTCTTGACACTTGCCCTTGACATATTTATAAACATTAATGAGGTCACCCCTCAGTCTCCTCTTCTCCAAGCTAAAGAGACCCAGCTCCCTCAGCCTCTCCTCATAAGGGAGATGTTCCACTCCCTTAATCATCTTTGTGGCTCTGCGCTGGACTCTCTCTAGCAGTTCGCTGTCCTTCTTGAACTGAGGAGCCCAGAACTGGACACAATACTCCAGATGCGGCCTCACCAGGGCAGAGTAGAGGGGGAGGAGAACCTCTCTCGACCTACTAACCACACCCCTTCTAATCCACCCCAGGATGCCATTGGCCTTCTTGGCCACAAGGGCACACTGCTGGCTCATGGTCATCCTGCTGTCCACTAGGACCCCCAGGTCCCTTTCCCCTACGCTGCTCTCCAACAGCTCTGTCCCCAACTTGTACTGGTACATGGGGTTGTTCTTGCCCAGATGCAGGACTCTACACTTGCCCTTGTTATATTTCATTAAATTACTCCCCGCCCAACTCTCCAGCCTGTCCAGGTCTCTCTGAATGGCTGCGCAGCCTTCCGTTGTGTCAGCCACTCCTCCCAGTTTGGTGTCATCAGCGAACTTGCTGACAGTGCACTCTATTCCCTCATCCAAGTCATTAATGAATATATTGAATAGTACTGGTCCCAGTACCGACCCTTGAGGGACTCCGCTAGACACAGACCTCCAACTGGACTCTGTCCCATTGACCACCACTCTCTGGCTTCTTTCCTTCAGCCAGTTCACAATCCACCTCACTACCCGATCATCCAGACCACACTTCCTCAGTTTAGCTGCGAGGATGCTGTGGGAGACCGTGTCAAATGCTTTACTGAAATCGAGATAGACCACATCCACAGCTTTACCATCATCTATCCACCGGGTAACATCCTCATAAAAGGCTATCAAGTTGGTTGAGCATGACTTCCCCTTGGTGAAGCCATGCTGAGTGCCCCTAATGATCCCCCTATCCTTGATGTGCCTAGAGACAGCACCAAGGACAAGTTGTTCCATCACCTTTCCGGGGATGGAGGTGAGGCTGACCGGTCTATAGTTCCCCGGGTCCTCCTTCTTGCCCTTTTTGAAGACTGGAGTGACATTCGCTTTCCTCCAGTCCTCAGGCACCTCTCCCGTTGCCCACGACTTAGCAAAGATGATGGAGAGTGGCCTAGCAATGACTTCCGCCAGCTCCCTCAGCACCCGCGGGTGCATCCCATCAGGGCCCATGGATTTATGGACGTCCAGATTGTTTAATTGGTCCCTGACCCAGCCCTCATCTACCAAGACAGATTCCTCCTCTATCCTGACTTCTTCTGGGGCCTCAGGGGTCCAGGGCTCCTCAGGACAGCCTCCATCAGTATAGACAGAGGCAAAGAAGGCATTCAGTAACTCCGCCTTCTTTTTATCCTCTGTCTCCAGGACCCCCACCTCATTCATCAGTGGGCCTACATTGCCTCTAGTGTTGGCTTTACCTGCAATGTATTTGAAGAAGCCCTTTCTGTTGTCCTTGACCTCTCTTGCAAGGTTTAATTCCAAGGAGGCCTTAGCTTTCCTAGTTGCCTCCCTACATCCTCTGACAACAGACTTATATTCCTCCCAAGTGGCCAGCCCCTCCTTCCATGATCTGTACACCCTCTTCTTCCACTTGAGTTTGCTCACCAGTTCCCTGTTTAACCATGCAGGTCTCCTGGTACCCTTCCTTGACTTCCTACCTGTTGGGATGCTCTGATCTTGAGCTCGGAAGAAGCAGTCCTTGAATGCTAACCAACTATCTTGGGCCCCCTTACCTTCTAGTACCCTGTCCCATGGGATTTCCCCTAGCAATTGCTTGAAAAGGCCAAAGTTGGCCCTCCTGAAGTCCAGGGTTGTGATTCTGCTAGCTATTCTGTTCCTGCCACATGAGATCCTGAACTCTACCATCTCATGGTCGCATTCAAGGGAGCTAAGTCCCAGTGAGGTCACGTTTCTAAACATGCTAGGTCAAGCTCCATTTATTTCAGTTTCTCATCTTTTGCACATCATAAAAGCAGGCAAGCAAGCAAGAAGACCTTCCATTAATTTGTCATACTCTGCACACAGGTCTCATGACAGAGAGTATGGTTTCAGAGCAAATGGGTGATCTTCCATCTAAAAACAACAAGGAGAGCAACGAACTTCAGGAGTGTGTCCAGATGGGACAATGGTGGTTGGACAGAAGCATAAAGTGCTCTATCCTGTCATCTTTCCTCATACAGATTTACTGCCAAATGGGGAAGAAGAAAGGGGAAAAAACCCTTATTTTATAGAAGCAACTGCTTCCTAAATGTTTTCATATCCCTGAGGTCTAATATCTTGTCACAGGATATTAATAAATTTTATCAAATGGAAAAGGAGTTAAGTCATATCTCACTGTGGAGGAGCAAAACTCAGTGTGTAACATTGCTCTCT
The DNA here is from genome assembly GCF_013368605.1 of Nyctibius grandis. Lineage (NCBI taxonomy): Eukaryota > Metazoa > Chordata > Aves > Nyctibiiformes > Nyctibiidae > Nyctibius > Nyctibius grandis. The sequence continues at coordinate 10,822,333 of NC_090662.1, read as the reverse complement.
GAGGAGTTAAAAAATTATTTTTTTAGATAAATTCTCAAATGGCCTCCCTGAGTACATGCATTTCCCCATATCTAGGATTGCCTTTTCCAAACTGTTCATAAAAAGGATAAAGCATATTGTATCTGTTCACAGTAGAGGAACATGCTAATTACACTTGGAGATAAGCAAGGTTGCTTATGGTAAAGTCGACCAGTGTTGACATGAGAATAGTGATATTCCTTACAACAAGGGGGCAAAAAGAAAAGCATTTGAAACAGTAGTGGTCAGTGTAGTACAGGCAGCAACAAAAATCATATTTCTCCAGAGGGGTTTTATTTACTTACTTTTTCATTCATTATTGATTTGAGAATGAATGAAAATGTATCAAAATACCTTGGGGAAATTTCAAAAAGTAGATAAGGAAAACACTGAAATGTTTCAATACATTGTTTATCCACAGTCAAGATGGCTGAGGCAGGAGCAATACTCCTACCAGCTTCCTTTGCCACTGCATGCTTGAAATCCTAGCTGCCAAGGGAAGAAGTGAGTAAGGAAACCAAGGCTTACCTCAGCTCAAACTCCAGCCTCTCCAGTTCAACTGCCAGTTTGCCAATCAGTTGTGGTATCTATGATGTACCAGGCTCTCTGGTAAGATTATGACTTAAACCACTTTTTTCCCACAGACCACTGAGTACACTTCAGATGCCACTTTCAGTCACTACTTAAGAGCACCTCTGACACAAAGCCAATGCAAAATACGCTTCCTAAAGAAGGCTAAAAACTAGCTGCATGGTTTATGCTGCTATTGAATACCTCTTATAATTTATGTGCTAATTTCTTTAAGTTTTTTAAATGTTTTCTCTGTTGCTGTGGAAAAGTACCCCACAAATATCAGGGAGAAATTATTCCTTGATAATATATTGGAGACACAGAAATCAAGTATGTACTAAGTGCGAGATGTTCTAAACATCTGTAAACATGCTGAAAAACAGAGAGAGCGAGCTATATGTCCCCTAGATCTCTTCAGAGTGACCCTTATGGGTTATTACTAGGAAAAAAAAATGGTAATCAGTGTATTCTACCTAGATATAAACCTTAAAGTTCATGCACAAAACATCTACAAAAACTCCATTATCTCATTTCCAGACATGCAAACTGATATTCTGTGTTGCACATTATGACACAAAGTGACTAATATGCATAGCTTTTTACTCCACCTCTCGGTAGTTGTCGCTGACTCGATCCAAACTGAGGGAATACAACAGGTCTCTTCCTCCCACGAACAGTCGCTCTTGATACTCATCCAGCAGCATTACATGAAGACCAAGATATCCAAATGGGCTATGAAAGACTGACGTCCTGTTTAAATCCCAGAGCTCTGAAATACAATCAGAGTGTGCGTGATAAATACCAAACAGCTTAGCTTTCGTGGCTTCATTTTCATATCCTCCTAGGGAACTAGACAAGAAGTTGTGGGACATTAAAATGCTAATCGTATAATCTTTGAGTCAGAAAGAGACACAAAACACCTGGCAACAATTTTCAAAATGAGTCAGCTCTCCAGGAGGTTTGCGTGTGAATCTTTACATCATAATCTTTGTGCTCAATATATCATGAGATGGGGATGGGGGAAAATAAGTTTTCTCCTTCTCATTTTCTGAAAAGGAAAAACCACTGCTTAGGACATTAACTGCAAATGGGAAAAAATGAATGAACTGATGGAATTGAAAAAAAAACCTTGAAATTGTCTCCCTGTCTTTCCCTCAGGCATGTCAAACTGCAGGTTTTTACTGTACATACAGCATTGTTCTGGTTTTGCTCCTTGGGGAGATGGGGTTGTTTGTTTTAAGCCCAGCACTGTCTCCACTCAGTTCACTGAAAATATTGCCTCTAGATTCAGGGAGAACAGTATGAAATCTGTAAAATGTATATTCATAATTTCCCAGTGATTACTGATTTTATCAAGAAATACACTGACCAGATAAGGGGAGCTGGGGCTTAGCTGCACATGATCCAGGCTAAATTCACTTCCACAGAGAAAGGGAAATTCATCCCGTGTAATGTTGCGGAAACTTGGAATCAGACCTCAGGAAGGAAGAAATAGGCAAGCACAGGGGTCTTTCTGCACTCTCAAGCAGATGGTGCAGAGCACAGCCTGGCTCGCAGCAGGCCAGAGAAGCTGAAAACCATTTTTCTGTCGGGAAGCATCAAAAGAAGTAATTACAGAGAGTATCTTAGGACTGCCTCCAAAACAGCTTAGCTGGGACTGGGGGAAAGGAACTACGTTCCTATGTCTGTATTGTAGTGAATTTTTTTCATTTTGGAGAAACAAAAATCACTCTTGGTAAAAGCAACCAAATTCCTTTTAGCTTATCTTCACAACTATCCCTAAGCATAACTTTTCCAATTGTTTGGATGTGGCCCAGCAGCTGATGTTGGGAGAAGTGGGATTGTCCCAGAGCTAATGAAGACAACAAATGGGCCCTCATCCAGTTTGGAGTGGAGGGTCCAGCTTGTCTTCATTTGTCCATGCAGCATCTTGTCAGCCACATAGAGGACACAGCTGGTCTTTTGAAAGGGGACTGGTCCTATATGTCAGAAAAAGTCCTTGCACAGGTCTATCACTATGGCATCCACTTGGGATGCCATATATGCCATGCAGATATGTTGTGATTTTCAGAAATTGATGTATAACTTTAACCTGAGAATGCAGACTCATAAGGTACCTAAATATTAAACCACCAAAATTCATAATCATTCCTAAAAATTTGTCCTGTGTTCCCTGAGAAAAGGGTGTTCCAAACCAATGAGATTTGAATTCTATACTTGAATTTGAACTTGCCTTACCCATGAAAAGATTTAGCATGACCAATTTTCCTCATGAGATACCTTACTTATATCCTTAAGTATAGAAAAAAGAACAAATATCTTGAGCCAAGGCAGGAAGTTTAGCATTCAATGAGGATATTAATTTAATCCAACAAATTGCCACAATTTCCTTTTCTTTTAAATTATTATTTATGTTGTGTGCATGATAATAAGGGAATTTAATAATAGGATAAGTATGTTTTGTTCCATTTGTTGACTAGGTGTGATTCAAGTGAACAGAAGCTGAAAGCTGTTTCTCTAGATGATAAAATTTCTATCAAAGGAGTCATGCTAGAAATTCAGCCTCACAACTGATTTCTTTCATGAGCTAGCTTAAAAAAGAATCTGTTAATTAAAAAATTGTGGAGAATAATGTTAATATCTAGGCTTTCCATAACATTTTTTAACAGTAGAGGTTAAAACACTTTGTACCTGTGTGTGATTGGTCTCATTTAACAAATGGGAAAACTAAGTCACAGAGAGGAGCATCATGATGAGCAGAACAAGAGCCTTTTTTGTCTAAGCTTTGCATACTGGCCAGTGAACATATACACATTCTTTGACAGTGATACACTCAGTACAGAATTGCATAGCAATGAGGAAATAGTGCTTTCCAAGCAAGCTTCTCTCACCAAGCAAATCCATCAGATTGCTGTTTCAGAAGAATAGCAATGTTGTTTGTGATCAGATTAGAAAAGGAATGGAAGCAGAACTAGAAATATTCTTTTGGTCCTAAATAAAGCCACTTTTTATTTCCAAGAATAGAAAACATACAATATACTTTATTTTTGGGTCAGTCTTCAAGTTACAAGAATTGTATTTTAAATTCTAGTTATATACAAACCACAAAAGGATACTGTGGTAGCTTCCCCTGATTTATTTCCACGTTGTCCTGAAGGCAAATTTTTCATAAAAGAGACAATATTTCTTTACATAGATTTGAGATATCACTCGTGTTCTCTATGAGAACACAAGGCACGATGAACAGTCCTCTACCCAATCATGTACACTGGTAACTACTCATATAAGACTCAGTCCTGCCAAGTACACCTGCAACTCTCATTGTCTTAAATGAAAGCTGAGAATATTAAACACCTTTCAAGATCAAACTTGTAAAAACAGTTATTTCTAGGGCTACCTCCAACAAAGCTATACAGGCATGTTTTTGCCATGGGTGTAGATACAAGCACAGAAGTGAACCTGACATCTGGAAGGGCTGGAAAACACCAAGGAATGGGACCTGGGGAGCGATTTTGTTACTGAAACAAAAAAGTACTAGTATTATGTAGTTCCTTTGAAAGGTACTAGGATTTCTGGACATTGGAGGATACCTGAGATATTAGGATAGTGTAGGCAAATAGGATACAGCACCTTCTGAATGTCAGGAGAATGGGTGGGATATCTGGGAGTCTAAAATTGCACTAGATGCCTGTCTTTTCTAGGCAAGTGAATCTCACGGTGATCTGCCTTGACGTAAATGACCCAGATTTTGAAGCAGTAGAATTTCAATCATGTAGTGCTTTGCCCCTTCAGAAAAGCTGGTTGGCTTCAATATAGCACTACATGAATGCAGCTGTACTGCTTCCAGACTTGAACTGCTGCAGCCACAGGTGACTCATTTAATGAATTGTTCGTTCATGGATCGATGCACTTCGCAGTGTTGAGATACCCTCAGTCATTGAAATCAAGGAGTGAGATACTTAAATTCAAAGCTTAAAGCAACTTTCCACAAAATCTACCCTCAGTTACCTTGAAGAAGCTTATGTTTGCAGGGGTCACCTTGTGACTGTAAAGTTCTCAAGGTGTCGAGTTGTGCTCCTGCGCATGCCTACATGCTTAATTTGAAAAATTCAGTTTCTAGATCATGCCTAAACTTGAGCATAACCCAAAAAGAGGTTCTTCTACTTAATACTAGGATTTAATAGCTACATTTATGCTGAGCACATCCAGCACCCTTACAAGATCAGGTGCAACTGCACTTTTCTTCAAGATCTTGGCCAGAGAAAGTACAGCGCTACCTAACATTTTTAAAATATTCTAGTGGCTAAATCGGTCACCTGAGAAATAGCAGACATGAGCTCAATTTCCTTTTCTAAATGGATTGAAACCCAGATTGTTCTCTCTCCATAAAGAGGTCTCATCACAAGCTATTAACTACTAGATGGGTAGGGAAGGATGGATGCTTTCTCCATTTCCTCTTGAAGCTGTGAAACAAAACAGTCAAGCTTCAGGAAGAGTGAACAAGCAGTAACATGACTCTAATTTAGTAGTTAAATTGCTTTTCTGGGAAAGAAGTTCTGACTCTGGTGCTCAAAATACTCTATGCATTTTATATTAAACAATGGATACAGTATATAAATTGTTTTAGCATATGGACTAGAAACCCTCAGCTCCTCTCTCACATGGGAATGGCTAAATATTTCAGCTGAGTAAAATTTTTCCTTTTATTGAGTTTCTTTAGATTTTTGTGACAAAAAGCCCTTCCTCTATAAAGATCTCGTGTAAAGAAATGAAAAGCAAGCGAAAAAGAGGATTAATTGTTCAGGACAAAAAGAGAAAAGACCATTCCTACTTCTGTCTTTTGGTAGAAACAGAGCTTCAAGTTGCCTCGCTGTACTGATCTTTAAATTTGAGAAAATGTTTTTCAGTTTTTGTACTACAGTATTTTGTCATTTTAATCTAAAAGCTCAACACCATAACTAAACCCACACCATTACAGTACAAACAGTATTTTACTCAACAAAGGAAGGACTGCTTCAATATTTATATATTCTTATATGGCACTTCACTTACTTGTGAAAGCCTTAAAGCAAGTCTGGGCTGTGAGATTATATTTCGTAAGAAAAAAAAATCTTATTTCTTGCTGTTTTAAATGCCAAGAACAAACCTGAAGTTTTGTTATCAGTCTGCCAGAGCTTGCTGGCAAATATTCAGACTTATCTTTCTTACCATACTTTCTCTTATAGCACATCTACTTTGGTGAACATATTCATATTCACACAAATCCTCTTCGACAAGATGGATTATGTTAACCATTTGTCAAGCAATGTTAATTATATTCATAATAGCTGATTTCTTGAATGTTTTAATGATCAGTATGTAATTATTTCTGATGTCTAAGGTTGTGTTAAAACAGCCATTTCTTCCATTACAAAAAAATGAATGAAGTCACCCTTTTATTATGTTATTTCAATATTTTTTAAATGTAAATTTTTGATAACTAAAACATGCTTAGGACATTAAACGCAAAAACCTTGTTGCTGCTACACAGCAGCCAGAGTATAGTGAGATCTCATTTATAACAGGTTCTCAGAAAGCACGTAGTGAGTAAGATACAACTTTGAACCTTGAATATAGACAAATATCACTACAGATTTCTTTTTTTCAGGGAGTTAAAAAGCTGCTGTTGCTCTGCTCTGTTTTTCATAGCATTACATCATCACAACTGCACATCTATTGCTTTTGCCCTTTTTTGCCCTCATAAAAATCTTTGGTTCCCCTTTTAAATTTTACAGAAATATAGTCTCACCTCCCACACTACTTCATTCTGCAGAACATTCTTCTGGCAAAGAAGTTTTCCAGATGCAGGGCACTGACAAATGAGTGTGGCACTTTGAACATGTTGAGTACGTAAGGTAGATGTCTCAGTGCTGCTTTACAGGAAGAGGTAACGGCTGGGGCTGCCTTCTGTCCCCATCACTAACGTAAAAGGCCACAGATATAAAGTCTACGTAATGTGAACACCTGAATGATATTTTATGTTTCCAATTATCAGCATAGTCTTGGAATATAAATAATACAGTGGAACAAGTTTTATAAGAATTTGGTGAGCCTTATGTAATTTTAGTTAATTCAGCTTTTTGCTATATAGCTGACAAGTAATAACCAAAGTCTGCTTACATGTGACAAGAAAGGAATAGAAACAAAAAGGAGGAAAACCAAAAAGGAGACATAGAGGAGAACCTGAAACATCTGTGACACAGATTAATAGTAAAATCAGGTTAATAGCATGATCAGGCAATGCAAGTATCCTTCAGTTTTAAAACGCCAATACTTTAAGGCAGATTACTATTCAAGGGTACTCTAAAGAGTCATCCATCACAAGGACAAAAATATAATATTACAAGTGGTTGGAGGTTTCTGACAAGGTTAAGACCTCTAACTGGCAATATTCTGTATAAAATTGGTAACAAGAGGCAGAAGTTTTCTTCCTAGGGAAAAAAAATAGAGAAAAAACCTCACCCAAAAAAAACTATGCTTCTGAATAGGAGATAATGCACTAGCAATTTTTATGTTCTTGTGGTCACAGTCATCAGTCACCTATATTGCTGCAAAAATAATTATAAAATCATCATAGTGATTGTCAGGTAGTGGAAGGATGGATACACTAACTAAGGTGAACCAGCAAGTAACTGAACCGGCTGAGCAATAGAAAAGGGGAGAGTGTAAATTGGCCAGAGATGACTGAAATCAAAGCTGCTGCATGGGATTTGTTAGCAAAATCTGAGCCAAGAACTTTAAAGACAGAATTAATTGCAAATAGCAAACTAACTAAAAAAACTTGGTAGTAGTAATGCTGAAAATTGCCACTATATTTTTAAAAAACAGTTCTTAGGATATTTCAGTATCTTATTTGGGGAACATGCATCAGTATGAGATAAACTTAAAAGGCTGTGAGGGAGGCTGAAGTATGAACTTTCACTGCTTGAGGTTTTATCTGTGTGGCTGCCAGGCAGATGCCTCAAAAGCTTGGCAGGGTAGGAGACACAAAGCAAAGTCTAGTAACGACAAGCAAAAACCATCAGTCCATAACTACTCTCACATGATTCAACCTCTGCTCTTAACAGCAGGTGAGTTTGGCTATCTAGATATGCTTGCAGAAACTAATTGGCGTCATGAGGTGAGCTGGTGCAGCAAAGTCCATGAATAATATTGTTTGTTGGGTGCTCTTCCTCTGAATGTGTGGATCTAGTGATGAAGTTTAAATTACAGCGAAAACTTCAAACAAAGAGCTTTCCCTGTGAGTTTGTTTAAATTACAGAAGCAAAAGGTACGGTTTGGGCAGACAAGAATATTTTCAGTCTGTATGCAATACAAAACTCTCTTCTCTCCTTTTTTTCTAAGAATATTGGAAAAACCTATAACTGGAACATGTAATAAATCATAGGGTATATTTTTGTTTCTTCTAATTATACTCAGTTTATGGCAGAAAAATTTCAGTGGAACTTGAAAGTCCTTAACACAGCTAATCATATTAGCTCATGTCCTAATCCTTAATATTTCAATTTCAAGTTATTATATGTCACTTACATACTGTGACATGTATACACTCTGTCACATCTAGCAAATATTTAGTTTTTCTTCCCTGCTGGCAAAATAACGTATTCAGTTAGTCCCACTGTAATTGATCTGGTTTTAGTTACTAAACAGCAGAAATATAACCATTACAGATCTACCAGGGCTTATAGTATTGATATGCTACATACTACTAAAAAAACAAAGTATATGCTTACACTGTGTTTCATAATGTTTCTAGTTCTTGCTGGAAACTTCTATGGTGTACACTAAATTAAAAATAATCACACATAATCTTCATACAAGCTGGGTTTACTGCAATTTTAACATGCATTTCTAGAGGCACATGCCAGTCCAATAAAAATTATCTGACATTCAATTTAATGTTACTAATTTTTAAAAAGAAATTCAGTGCAGTGTAATAAAATCTTGCTATTTTTCATATTTAATCAAACCTACCTAGTCATGATGGCCAATTTACAGACTGTATTAGAAGAAAACTGTAAATTAACTGAAAATATTTACAGTACCTGCTTAACAGTAGTGTATGTTGACGTGCTATTTGTTTTCTGACAGTAATATATGTGACCCTACCAATTTCTGGATCTTGTTGATTTTCATTACAGCAGCAGTAAACTACTATGGCTTCTGATATAATGACTAATCCAGAGCTCACCTGTCATTTTTACCAGTTAAGTTCATTAACTTTGAGCTAGGTAATCACACCAATATAGATGAAATAAATGTGAAACAGTATATGAATAACAGTTTTCCTCCTGTATTTTATCTGAACATGAGAAACCACAGGGAATCAACTCGGAATGAGAGGAAACCTTCATAATTCCAATGTTAAAATATTATTTAAAGGATAATTCCTTCCATGCATCCACAACATGCTTTTAATGATAATATTTAATGTTTATTAATATTAATTCAGTCAACATTTATTTTCAAAGATTTTAAATTAAGATTACTTCTGATTCCATATCTATTTCCAGTTAGCTGGATATTGCTTGCCTAGTGATGGATCATTTATTTTTTTTATTCATTTCAGTGTTAGACAGATAGCAAATTTTGGTATGTATTCAAACAAATTTTCTATGCTCAAGCTGACATACTCCTTATACCAGGGACTCTATCATCAAAAAAATTTGTTTAGCTTTCCAGTGTGATTTTTCTCAGAAAAGGTGCGCACATCCCCAGAGTATTCTCTGACAATGCAGTTCAAATATGTGGTTGTGATAGAAAATATTAAATCGTATTCATTGCTTATGCAAAATGACATAATACCATTGCTGTCATAAGTCCCCAGGTCTCAGTCCAAGGTAGGGTATATACTTACTCATGTGAGCAATATTAAACCAGTATAATATAATTACCTAAAATTCTCTAGTCACTTCAAACTGTAATGATCCTTATATCTTTAATAAAGTATTTTGAGTAGATGACGATAAGTGATAACATTGTGGATAACAAAAATATTTATTAATGTTAGAACTTTTTTTCTAAATATGGAATGCATGATAAAAATCTTCAGAAGTGTGTTTCTCTATAAGAACATTCCAGCAGAAATATAAATTGGAACTTTTTAATATGAAATTATTCCAGCCTAAGGATGACACAAACATCCATGAAACAGTCTTTGAGCACCTTATCCACTTCATCCAATATATTTCTAAGGAAGTAAGCATACAAAGAAATGTTCTCTTTAAATTATACTCACAGAAGATGTTTCACATTATGTTTAATAACTTAATAGTGTTAACAAGTGAAAGAATCGATTTATAAAACTCTTGAGTTTTAGAAGATACATATGGTTTAAATAATCACAGCCCTCTTCTGATGAAACACAGACAGTCCAGTCTCTTGAGGACTTGATTTATTAAGGTGTACCGCTTACTACATGCTTATTACCACACCAGTCTGGGAAGGGTAGAATTCTTCCTACAGAGACAACCAGTGTTTTGACAGAAAAAGAATCTGGTGCTTTCATTTAAAAAGAAGATGCCAAAAGTCAGCATTTTATGCTATTCAAAATGACTGTTAAATTGAATTTCCTTTGAAAAAGATGGATAAAAATGAGCTATCTCATGTGATTTTCAGGGGCATATGCTCTTGGGCAGGATGACATGTGATTGACAGTATATGTAAGGCTATCTGGAATCACCAACATGATAAAAAACAGAACGAAGGAGAAAGGAGGCATTGTAAGAAAAGCAAAAGGCGGAGGGAAAATTGAGATGGAAATAGCTAAAAAGATGAAAGGAAACTTTCAAGGTATTTTTTTCTGCCAAATCAATTGCTCATAGCAGATGCAGAGTTTGAGATAATATTTCATAGGTGAGTTTAGAAAGATTTGCTACAACTCACACTATGCACTAAATTCATGTTTTACTGAGCATGGCAACTCCAAACAATAGTGAATGGATTTACGTAGAAATCAGTACATTGTTAGTCCAAAGTCTGTTCTCTTTAATTGAACAGAATAGCTTCTCTGGAAAGATTTAATTCACAGGAAGAAGACAAATATTCAGCTGCTAAATATCAGTGTCTTCTGAAGACCTACCTAATTTGAGTTATCTAGCACTAATGTATCCATGAATTGATCCTGCTTTTCCTGATATGTCCCAAATACTTTTAAATATTAATAAAAACTGAATAGCTTAAGGTCTGTTTGTTGGCGTTTTTTTAATTATGTTATCTTTATTATTATGAGACAGATTTTTATGAAAGAATTCAAGCTCTTGTATTGTAGGTGGGATGTGTCATATTCAGCTTTTGTTTTGTTCAAAGTCAGGTGTCTAGTTTAAGATATTTATCCAGCTGTCTTTTTTATCAGAACAAGAGAAAGAGGGATTCTCAAATGGGATTTCAAAATTCCTTTATAAAAGAATCTAAACACATATAATGTTAAAGTAGTCGTTTCTATACTCCAGATTTTAAGTAAGTCTACTAAGTTTTAGATACATAGTTAAATGTAGATGAATTCCACACCAAAATGCATTCTATGCACAAGCTAAGGTTGTACTTTGTCAGTGTTTGCAATTTTAAGCACTGCAATGAAGGGCAACACATAGAAATAACTGTCTTTAAGAATCTTTGTTGTCTATACTGTTTCTCCCCCAGTATGCTTAATTATCTGTAAAATACTGGTTAGGTTAAATGCCTTGGAAGAAAGAGACAGAGAAAAACTCTATTTGAATAACTTGGGGCATATCTGGAACCTTTCAGAATCAATAATGCTTTGCAAATATTAGCAGTTAAAAACAGAGACATGCTTCTGCCATTTGACTTTGAGACGGTAGAATAGAAGAGAGTTGATCTTAAGTAGTGTAACCAGAGAACAAAAGTCAATATTAGGCAGCTATTAATGGTCACATAACTATTATGAATTGTATTACGAATCATTGCATATTGTCCTTAAACCTTCACAGATATATGCACCCATCCTCCCCCTCCTGTTTTTTTTTTCCACACTATTCATTTGTTTCTGGCAGATTTTGCAAGGCAAGGGAGAAATCCTAGTGCTTGTTTAGAAGTTTGTTGTACATTTGACATAAATATTACCTTTTCTCATGATAAATTTGAGCATCTAACAGAGTCAGACAATAGACTCAACTGAATTTCCAATCTAATTTATGCTCCTAAACCCTTCAGATGCTTTTAGAAAAACTCCCAGTGATAATAAAAGCCCTGTCAAACTGTAGAGAAATCTACATGTGGAGAGGAGAAACAGTCTCCCCAAATTACAAGTAACATCACTATATTCTCATTTGACCTGATGGTAACCACAAAAAAAACCCAAAAACCCTTCCCCCTTCAAAATGAAACATCATCTCAGTATGACTCTGTCCTGATTAATTTTGCATAGTATGTATAAACACCATACACTTATGAAGTGTTCCTCCATTAGTTCTTCAGTATACTTTTAGAAATTCACCTTCATCTTGATGCTTAGTTTAGCAGTGGTGCTTAACTTCAGATGTTTGGGGGTCATATTGTTTTTTCTTCTTATAGCTGACTTTACAGCAGGTAGAACATGAGATAATTTCATTGATAGCCTTCATTTCTCACAAGGGCTATTATCTTTAGAATTATAGAGACACTGTGGAAATGAGGTATTGATACAGTGGATTCATTTTTGTATACTAGAATGTGCAGAAGCCCACAGAGATTTAGGGATTAGATCATAGAATCATAGAGAACTTTGTATTGGAAAGGACTTTCAAGGATCATCTAGTCCATGCAATAGGCAGGGACATCTTCAACTAGATCAGGTTGCTCAAAGGCCCATCCAACCTGATCTTGTACATTTCCAGCGATGGGGCACCCACAACTTCTCTGGGCAAGATATTGCAGTGTCTCACCATCCTCATCATAAAAATGTCTTCTTTATATCTAATCTAAACATATCCTCTTTCAATTTAAAATAATTACTCCTTGTCACATCACTACAAGCCTTGGTAAATAGTCTTTCTCCATCTTTCTTATAAACCCCCTTCATATACTGAAAGGGTGCAATAAAGTCTTCCCAGAGCCTTCTCTTCTCCACGTTGAACAGCCCCAACTCTCTCAGCCTGTCTTCACAGGAGAGGTGCTCCAGCCCTCTAGTCATTTTTGTGGCCTTCCTCTGGACCCACTCCAACATGTCCATGTCCTCCTTATGTTGGGGGCCCCAGAGGTGGATGCAGTACTCCAGGTGGGGTCTCACAAGAGCGGAGTAGAGGCGAAGAATCACCTCCCTCAACCTGCTGGCCATGCTTCTTGTGATACAGCCCAGGAGACGATTGGCCTTCTGGGCTGCGAGCGTACATTGCTGGCTCATGTCCATTTTGCATTCACCAATATCTCCAAGTCCTTCTCCGCAGGGCTTCTCTCAATCCATTCATCCCCCAGTCCGTACAGATAATGGTGATTGCCCTGGCCCGTATGTCCCTGGCACCTGGCCTTGTTGAACTTCATGAGGTTTGAGTGGGCCCACTCATTCAACCTGTGAAGGTCCTTGTGGATGACGTCCCTTCCCTCAAGCATGTCATCTGCACCATTTAACTTGGTGTCATCCACAAACGTGCTGATGGTGCACGCAATCCCACTGTCTATGTTGTTGATGAAGAAACTAAATAGTATTTGACCCAATACAGACCCTTGAGGGACACAACTCATTACTAGATTATATACTGCTCTGCCCTGCAAAAATACACAGCCCTGGAAAATCCTTTTCTCTAGGAATTTGCAATCTAACTGAAAGACACAGGCAAAAAAGAAAGCAAAAGGACAGAATTTCCTTTATGAAGATGGGGAAAAAGAGAAAATAATAATTTCGATTTTCACAAAATTCTACAGGGTTTGGATTTAGCCAAGATCAGTCAGGAAGTCTGTATATAACTGTTGGACACTTCGTATTTTGAATGTAAGTACAATGAGTGACTCACGAGGCTACTACCCCGTGACAAGAATTTGCTCTCAGAGAAAGGGAGCAGAACACATACGAGGTATTGGAACTGTGAGGGAACATTTTTCTGGCACTGAAAGAATTTTTAAGGACTTTGAAAAATGTTACCATTCCAAACTGGAATAAAATCTTCAAATACAGAAACATAGAAAAAGTCTATCACACTGATGTGGTGGAGTTATTTTGATAACTTTACATATTTTATTTTGATTAAAGCAATGTCATCTTTTTATTGTAAGTCAACTAACATGTCAAAATTAAATGTTCTTTGAACAACACAGGAATTTGAATTTAAAACGTGTAAATATGCTTTTTTTTCCCAACATATTTATCAATTAAAACATTCAATTGCTATGATTTCATTTTTCATAGAGAAAAAAAAACACCAAAAAAACAAACCAAAACCAAGATCCATATAGCCAGCAAAGAATTTCTGTATACTTTTAAAACGCCTACTATTATTCCTTCTATTCCTTTAATCTTCAATAACATTTATCTGCCTCTAAAACCAAATGAAGAAAGGAGTATTTCATTAGTGAAACTGCTATAGATTTTTCCTAGTAGTATGTTGAGATGCAAAGATGTAGAGAAGAAAAGACATGTAGAAGACTATTCAGAAACCTTTTACAGGAATACAAGACCATGTCTAAATATTGACTTTTGAGATATGAAGATTATTTCCAAAATTAGCTTCAATATAAATATGAATCATTTGAAGATATTATATTTTATCCCAAATATCATATTACTAAATCTGACAGCAATGTTTTTGTTTAGAATACAATAGAAACAGAAATTTATATTCTGCACATTATTTGTGAGCATGGGATTATCTGAGGACATGTTAATTTTGTAATACTTGCTGCATATTGCACCAGTATTTATCCATCAGGATACAATTCTCCATTCCTGATACTATGGAAAATATGTAAAAAGAACATCATGAACTGCATGAAATAACTTGTCATGGAATAATATATTTATCAAACTGTCACAACTAAGTACTCTTAGGAATGAAGAGGTCCTAAACATGTATTATTTAACTGAAAGCTATTTAATTGTTTATATTATATTTCATTAATACTTTAGAGGAAAATGTTACACTTCAGTAGTTCTGCCACTTACTATATAAGCTTAACTGAACTTCAAGGGAATTTTCTCTCAAGGGAATTAAAGAATTGGGAATTTTTTATTCTATTCTGACCCTTGTAGGATATTGTAAAATAGTGTGTGATCTGAAGGCAGTGAGACAGTTTTCTTTACAGAGAAACATAAAAAGCAGGAAAAGCATTAGGAAATGTTCATTTGTGGAGATGTAAATGCAATATATCTAGTTTATTCATGCCAGCTTTATTCACAGAAATAAGTATTATCTATATAAACAGGTTTTGCTTTCAACAGGCTCTCTTGCAGAGGGAAACATTTCTCAATCTAAGAGTTACATAAACAACTCTTATGTACCAGTGGATGGCTGGCACTAAGAGACCACATGGGCCATATATGTGTTATATTTGTTTCGCAAGAATACCAAATGAAAATGGTTTTCATTGCATCTGTCGAATCTCATACGCCTATTCGAGTTAAGTGTAAGATAAGTGTAAAACCATTCTCTCCCCATTTTCCATTGTTGGAAGCAATGGAAAATAAAGTTGTTAAAACACAGCACAATTGTATATACTTGCTTTTGAAAGGAAAAAAAAAAGGAAAAAAAAACACGAAAGAAGGAAAACGGCAAATACTACAAGGCCAAGACAAGGGATTGTGTTGGGTCATTTAACAGTAGGATACAAATAATGTGACAGATCTATTAGATTCAGAATAATCTGCAAAAGCAAGAACCAGAACTGCTATTAGATGAGCCAATTAAAAAAAGATAGGAGGAAGCATTTGACAATCTACTCTAGTTAATAGCCATGCACTAGCTGGAAAAGGGTTAGCTATCTTCCAGGTTATTTCCCCATCTTCATTTTCCATCATACAATTTACCCTAATGAACAGAGTTTTCTATACTCACAGGATATTGATACCAGGTCATTAGTTGGATGTGTCACTTGTGCAAGTAAAATATTTCAGCATAACAGTAAGATAAAAAAGAATATTTCCATCCATCTCCTTGGGAGTACAGGCATCTGGGGAAAATATTCTGTGATCCATAGAATGTGTGTTTGTGTGCATGTTTATATGTACATATAAAATGTTATTTCACACAAAGGTCTTATTTTATAAGCAAGGCTGCTTGCCATCTCAAACTATGGCAAAGAAAGTTGTGTCAGCAAATTAATAATAAATGTACAAATATGATAACTATAAGGAGGATCTATATTTTCAAAATATTATGGATCAAATGCAAATTTGATAAAAGCAAGCAGCAGCCTCTTTCTCTTTTCCTGTTGCAACATTTATTCTTTTTCCTTTTGAAACTAGTCTCAGTGACACTACCACAGAAAATAAAGATCATCTCTAAAAATTGTCACAGAGCTAATTTATATTTACACATTTTCTATGCAAGTCTAGCCTGGTGCTTCTATTAATGCCATTTAGCAATAATTATTTTTTCTGTGTTTATCAGTTCTTTCGTCCATGGCCACCACCATTATCTGAATAGCCTTAAAAAATGCTACATATATATTGAAAGCAGTTATTCTTCCCTATAGAATTTAGCATTTTGCTAATTCATAGCTCAGTAGGTCAGTGTGTCTGTATCAATAATTAATTTATTTCAAAGAGCCTGACTTTTTGGAATCTCCACTGCTTTCTTTCTCACTCTTTTCAGAAGGGTTATAAAGATCAGAAGACAGGTCCTTTAGAAGGATTTATTTTCACTGTATATCTTTTGGTGGGTTACTAAGATAAGGGTTTACATGTGCTGTTATAGTAAGGCAGCAATACAGATGCTGTTTGTACTGAAATCTAGAAGCCGTGGTGTTTACATAGGTGCCTTGACATTGTCAAGGCAGCTGTGGCTTCCACTAAGTCCAGCTGCCCTTGTTCTTGCACTTATACCAAAAATATAAGCATCAGCCCTTTGAGACAATTTATGTGTCTTGAAATACCATCCTCTGCTTCAAGTAAGTGGTACTAAAGACATCTAAGGAATCCCTTAATTTTAAATATTTACTCTACCTCCTTTTTACAGTCTTATGTAAGAGATTTTTAAATTAAAAAAACAAGTGGACTAAGTCTCCAGAATATTACTGTAAACATTCAGCAGTTTCATTACACAAGAGTTCTACGAAATTTGGATTCATTTATGCTTAATCACCGTCACCTGTCTTCCAATACCAACCAATTTGGCCTTTCAGCCACAGAACTCAACACACAGTTATAAACACTAAATTTCATATCAAGCTACAAACTCTATGCAGATACTGGCATTTTTTCTTGAGTTCTAAGGAGTCTTTTGGGGAAAAAAAGGAATAGAAATATATGTGGTTAGAGCATAGTGTAACAAATCCTGAAGCGGATGGATTCAACACAGGTAGGGACTCTTATTTCAAATGTGCCATTCAGCCTTAGTGTCCCCAGGAGACACACCGTAGCAGCAAAAGAAGATGGCATGAATGTTTTGCAAAAGATAGTATTATAAATTGCAAGTAGTTTTGTACTACTGAAACAGATTCTGAGGGGCAGTCATGTAGGGGTGAAGCTCATTTCAGTTAGCCTATTAGTTAGCATAAATGAAGTTTCATTTACACTTGTGTAGAGTCTGGCCCTTGATGCACTACATTTCTTTTTCTGATTTATTTATTCATTCTGCTGATTTAAATTACAAAAAGAATTTTCGTGTGTTAGGAACAAGAAAATAATGAGGCTTACTATTAAAATCCAAAATAATTTGGATTTACCAGACAATTTCAAGATAAATTTAAAAATGTACATCCAAGCCTACCAGTAATGTTTGCAGCCCTTTCTTTTATGACTGCAATGATCTCTAATGATATTGAACTAACAGTAGAACTTTCAGCTCAGATGGTACAGATTCGTATGTTTAGAATAAAGATTGCAGGTTCAGTCTCCACAGTATTTGGCCTCTCCTTACACATTAATCATGTGTAATAAGTGGCAGAAGCCTTCAAAATGTATTAACACAGGTGGACCTTTGGTGCTTATTTGTAGCCCTGTTGAATAAGCATGCTTCAGGCTGTTTGTACAGGTCCAGTAGCAGGGTCAGAACTTCGGAGTGATAAGGTTACCTAAACCGTAGCACAACTAAAGAAAGTCAAGCCATCCAAGAAAATCAAGTTTGATTGCTACATGTCACATTTAAAAACTAAATATGTACATTGCCTGAGGAATGCATTTGAAACAGCAAAGTCTGGTAGGAAAGAATGTTTTAAGAGCACTGTTTCAGCAGGGATATTTCTACTGGGAATAAATAAACCGCTGAACGTGCCTCATTTTTTAATGCCCCACAGATGTAAACTGTACTTGATTCTATTGTCTATAATTTAATTTAATGCTTGGAATGTTGCAGTAATATGCAGTAACTGATATGCCCTTTGACTGAGAAACAGACAGACCAAAAAGGTTTATAATTTTTCCTGCACTATAAAGCCTTCTTATTGTAAAGAAAAAAATAGTTTTAGCATGAATTTCTATTATTCAATCTTTATTAGAAATGACATACAGAACTAAGAGAAAGACAATGCCTGCTTTACATCTTTTCTTACTAATTGGGAAGCTTTTCTGTTGTAGATACATGGGATTTTTCTTTGTGTTAATTGTGAACAATATCTTGCAAATTTAAATAATGGTTCAATAGAAGCATTGGTTGAATAGCACCATCAGCAGTATTGTGAATTTTTTTTTCTGCAGTGATAGAATTGTTTTTACCTATCCTTATCCTCACTTCTTTTAAATACCTCTGATTCCTTGAGGAACCAGACACTTATCATTCAGTACAAGAAAGATGCAAAGGAGTGCAGGAATATTCAAAAATAATTTTCACTTTGAAGTATTTCTAGTCAGAAGATTAACTTAAATATTGATATTAATGCATAGCACTATGTTGTGACTCATGGTGTAATCGAATTTTAAAGTTTTACTCCATATTATTTCAATACATTTCTAATGCATACGTATTAGAAAAATAATATAGCTTAATGTGTCAATACTTTGGTTTCTTTTCAAACCAGAATATTTCTGTTGTTTTGCAGCTGTTTTTCAGACAACCAGGCAGATATAGGGTATCTATCTTTTCATTTTTAGAAGGGTCTAATGGAACATTTATAATGCAAAAATTCCTCAATTAAACAAAAATGTATTTAACCTTTTTTTTTTTTTCAAACTGGTTATATCTCCCATTTTTCTGTAACCAGAGCCTAGTTACAATCTGTTAAGTGACCTGAGGGCTGTCGTGTTTTTTTCCATAAAACTAGACCTTCCTAATTTTATGAAATTTACGTTAGGAGAGTCTTATGGGTTGTTGTACACACATAGATTAAATTTGCCAAAACAAGTGCAATATATTGCTTATACTCAATTTATAACCTGTTTTACAACATTGTCAGCTTCCATCATTTTAATGTGACTGTTACAGCACTGACTTTTCTGAAAGTATTTACGACTGGAGTGTTGAGTGTATGTGAGAAGCTAATGTCTTTAAACTGTAAGTTTCTCTTGTGATCGTGGAGAAGACATTGAACGTGTGACAGAGCCATGAAGACCTTGAAGCCAAAAGAAATTGAAAATAAACAATCCAATTTCATTTAATTTCCTTATTTTCAAAATACTTTTATGTCAGTGCTTCTGATTTTTAAGCCGACTTCATTATTTCACACATACATTTGACTATTTAGGTTAGGCAGTGCTTAGTTACACAGTATATTAGTGTTTGTTCCTTTCATAAATTAATTTTGACATAAGCAACTGACCTAAAATTATGACTAGTTATGTGCAAAGTTTGTTTCTGACAGAAGCAAAATTCACACAGAGGAGGCTGGAGGCATTTGGAACCTTGATGATGACTAACAAACCTCAATCTAACAAAATTTTTGAACTGTTGAAGGAAAGGACACTTTTTCATTGTTTCCACCATTGGTAAGAAGTGTGAAAACTGAGATTTGATTTTCTTGTTTTATTTATCACTTTTTAAAATGGTGAATAATGAACAACAAAGAGATCTATACACATCCCATGTTTTTTAGCACAAACTAGCTAATAGGAAATCCATGGCAAGCTCAAGGATTTGTAATTATCAGTTTAATGCTGTTTAATATATTCTAACCAAGGAAAGATGGTAGTACTACAATGCTTATTTATTTACTTGTGCATACAAATCAATAGAAATAGAATACTAATCATTCATTAACTTTATAAAATAGTCTGCTTCCTTCTTCTGAAGAATTGGAGATTGTTGAAGGCTGAATCACTTGATAATAAGGATACCTTCTGAATATAAATATTTGCATTCCTTGGAGGATATTCTTCTCCACAGAAGGTAGGAGCACTTAGCTTTGGCTTTATGCCTAACTACACACCTTTAATGTGCAGCTATCTCAACAGTCTTGTACACTGTATTGTACCTAGAGGTTAAGTGTGGCATGTTAAGGGGAGACCAATTTCAATTAAAAATGCAATAATGGTGTTAAAATATACACTGCCATAGCTTCAGTAAGGTCTGTTACTGCCAATAAGAGCTTATTAGGGTTTGCTTAATTACGTGTGCACAGGGAACGATATAGTTGCTAATGGTGTGGAAAGTGGCACCTGAGCTGCATTTCAGAGTAGGAAAAAATCCCACCATTTTGAAACTTCACATTTGTGATCTTCACATTTTGGCACTTCAGTCTGTATTTGCAGGGGCAGCAGGTTTTACTTTCAGAGTTGCTGAAAATCTCTGGTTTTCTGCTAATTTACTTGAGGAAAAAGCATGAAAAAAAAGAAGAGATATGTAGTAATGTTTATTTAAGACATATTAAGTAGCAGAAATATGTTAAACAGGCACCAGCAGCACTGCCCAGAAAATCAATGAATTATATGGCAACAACAGGATTGCTGTGCTAGATAATTACACAGGTTCACACAGTGATTAGCATATAGGAATCTGCCATTTAAACTTGGTGAGCTAACAAACTCTAATTCCAGCTTACTTAAAAGCCTGCCTTGAAATTGGAAGCTGATCTACAGGCAGGTTGCTTGCCACATATTTTATTCACCTACAAGTTCAAAAGATATGAGCCTCTGAGCTTCAAGGCAGGGAGAGGGAACTTGCCTTTGAAAAAGCAAGGGGAATAAGTCCAGAAGAAGATGACTGAGACTAAAACTTTTTATGTCTTGAAAAGAACATGCACTGACTACTGGGAAAGCATCAATTATTAGTGTTGTGAGCAATAATTGCTTTTACTAACAAGCATCCTCACATAGATACAATGGCACATGTTTTAAGAGGCAGATTCAGTGGCAGATTTTAATGAGCTCACTTCATAGTTACAAATACTCTGTTGCTCCCCCACAACATGAAAGTGTTTAATGTCTTTTCTCATGAACCTTAAAACTAGCAGTTAATTTGCTTACTGTTTCTGTGAAGATCTCTTCTTTCCCTCTAAACTAGTTAGTGAGCCACATATTAATTTTCTCAGTTCAGTTTTATAACAGATTTTGAAAAATTATTAGCCTTTTTTCTTTCATTATATGGATGAGGCCCACTGCACACCACGCAGCAGCTTCTCTTTTTTTCTTCTGTGTGTGCTAACACCAGAGATAGATAGTTGTTAGCATGCAAAGAGCATAAATTGCAATGCTGGTGTTGATGCACCTGGAATAGGAGTAGAGTGAAAGGTGGAAAAAGCCTCGGTGAGAGCTTCAGAGGTGATCACAGACTTTTACTTGTTCTTTTGCCTCTTCTGTACTTCTCTGAGAACATTTTTCTGCTGCGGGATTATCCACAATTGGAATGAAGAAGTAAAATAATGGTTTAAAGGTGACCATTTGGCTTCTGCATAAGTGGATACTCTCACTTATTGTAGTTTAACTCACTTCTTTTCACTCTTTATTGCTTCCAGGCATATGCTCAAGCCATATAATCTGTTATTGAACACTGAATTTGTTAGTTAAACACAAGTGTAGGATTCCAGCACTGCTGATGCTTGCGTTTATTTATTTTTTTCGCTTGCACAAACACCATTGGCACATGTGTGTCAACTCAAATTCAAATTGTTTTCTTTACATGTGAAATGGAAAATAGACTAGCAATGGCTTTTTCTGTTCAAATACTTTGTTAACATTACACTCCATAGAAGCTGTAGAACAAAAAATATTCTTGCCAAGAGAGATGAAAACTGAGTGTGTGGTGGAGAAAACATATATTATGGCAACAAGAGTGTTCAATGGAAACACTCCCTAGAAAGCCAAGGCTTTTTGGTGGGTAAATGACCAAAAAGGTGACTAACTTGGAGGATGATTAATTTCCTTTTGTATATAAATGCTGTAAGAAAAATTCTCATAAAAGAAGCAGCTAGCTACAAATGTCAAGTATGAGATACTATGAATGCACCGATTAATCACACTAGGCTATATCCCATTAATCATATATCTCAAAATGGCATGAAAACAGCTTTACTTTATACCTTTTTTATGCACTGTTGATGGACTTCATGCATTTTTGTGAAGTAGACAAAATGTCAGCTTGACAAATATTTTCACATGATAAAAAGCTCAAAATAGTGTTATTTCTGTTGCATGCAGACAAATGCAGGAAACTATAGCATAATAAATTGCAATGTCTGGAATCAAGGATGTCTTTGATCATCTTAGCAAAAAATTTTATGATACTTAACAAAAATTTATGGAGGAAGTCACTGTGAATCATGTTTTCTCTATTCTGCATTCCATTCAATTATGAAACGTAAATGAACAAACCAAGAGATAGTTTTCAGAAGCTGAATTAAAATTCATTTGTACTAAAAAATGAACATAGCCAACAACTCCATGTTAGCAGTCTTACAGAAGAAAACTAATTAATTATGTTCAATATCTGTCAGCATTATCTAAATTGTATTTAGGCACTCTTATTCTCAAATAAGATAACAAATAACATCAATGACAAAGAGCTGTAGCCGATAGAATTACAACACAACCTGTACAGCTGTGAAACTATGACTACCTCTTCTGTTTGAGAAGTATTAATTCTGTCATAGGCCCTGCTAGTGTGAAAGACTATGGTTTCCTTGGCTGCATAAGTATTACTAAATTAAACCACTTTATGGCTAGGAGGCCACATGGCATACATCCATAAAGCTAAACTGTTCCACTGTCTTCATCTCCAAGCAACATAACGTCATCCAACCTCTCTATGTAGAACAGTCCTTGTTGTACTGTCTCCTGAACCATGCCCAAATATTATTTGGAAGGGTGCTGGTTTTCACAGTTGCCAAGAAGAACATCAAAAATTTAAATACTAGGGATAATCACAGGTCACCGCTTCAATGGGTGCTTGTGCTCTGGATCTGCTTTTTAAAATTATATGTAATCTTTACTAAATCTGTCCCTGCTGGGTTTGTTTTAATTTGGATGATTTCTTATTTTATTGCATGTCTGTTCTATTCCAGAATAGAAGGATTATTATTTAACCGATATATTACAGCAAAGGTGAGAGTGCTAAGCGAGAAGAGTTTCTGTTGTCCCAAGCATCTCATATGTGTATAATAAAGGGCCCAGTTTTTCGCCCTTGAATTTGAAGTAATAGTAGGGAAACATTCACTTGCTGCATCATAGCCAAGGGGCAATAATAAGCACAAGTAATGTTACCACAGTGATGTTAATGAGGAGTGGTAACTTCCATTACCATCAACAACATCTTAAGAAAAGCATATCTGTAATCTGTTAATTAATATCTAGTTAGAAGCTGCTTTGACATACTTAGGCTGACCACATAGCTTGATAATAATCTTGTTTAGTCCAGGAAGCACTTTAGTATGGAACGCAAATTAAGAAATTTCTTTTACTTGAATTAATCTAAATCTCATTCTAAGAGTATGTCCAGCCCCCAAGAAATCCATATAATGGAATCTGTCCATGGGGAAGGTTCTAGGATCTAACAAAACGAGCTAGTTCACAGTGACGATATGTGAAATAATTGCTTCAAATCATGGAAATTGTAGTCTGTAATTACCTTGAAGATAGTGAAATAATGTAGGTTACTTTTACCCAGCATAGTCTTGTCAGATAAACACGTGTTCTACAGTAGGTATATGTTCACAAAGCATATGATATTGTGCATAGGCACAAACTCTGATCCCTAGGGGAAAGAGTACAGTTGCATGAAAAATGTTATTTTTTATAAGTAACTTAGCAACTGTGACTTGTTCTAGAGCCAAGAACAGAATCTAAAAGTTGTAGTCAGAATTTTGCTTCGATTTTTTTCCTTCTGTCATCGGTGCCACCCACATTCAGAACTCTTAGGGTTAGGTACTGATGTGGGGATGCCTGCTCAGAGTAGAGCTTCAGATACACTACTCAGCATATGCAAAGGATGTGTTTTTTGGGCAGGGGAGGTAGCTATGTACTATGCCTCCTTAAGGAGTAATCTACAAATTATTGCTCTTATTATCAATACATTACTTAGAATCTCAAGTTTTTCCCTTTTTTTGTGTATATTAATATAATCTATAGTATAACATAAGAATATAACTCTGCCAACCTCTTACTCAACCAAAGCATGAAAGAGTTTCATTCTCATATGCCTCTGCTAACCTTTGCCTTCTCACTTCAGCTATGTGATAAATCACCTTCTCTGAAAAAAGCCAGCTATTTTTGTTTAAGAAATGAATAGTAAGCTTGAGTGTGCTACAGGATCAACCTTGCCGTGCCAATATATCCTTGCTCATTTTTTGCTGTAGGCATAGTACTACACTTTCTATGCTATACTGTAGACATGCTGAATTGTATAATCCAAAATTAAACAATCTAAACTACAAAACCACATCAAAGTGACCCAAAGGAGTTAATTAGCCCCACAAGAGGATTATAGATATGTTTTCCACTGCTTCAAGTCCATTTAGCTAATTGTTTTGAAATATTTTTCTGATCCTAAAAGAGAAGTTGTTTTAAGTTAAATCATTTTCTTATCTTGACTGGCATTTTTCTGCTGACCCTGGCAGATGTTTCAGGAACTATGAATAATTCTAATACTGATCGGTTGACATAGTACATGTGTTACCCCAGAGTCTTCTGGTATATAATACACATATAGAAGCATGAAAAGGGATTGCTATTATCATTCATGAATAAGTACTAATGTCAATAGCATTAATAGCTCATAGCTAACTCTATTAATACATTCAGCTGTACAAGTAAAACATTCAGTCCTGTAGGTTGCACATAATCCTTTTAATGTGCTTCCACCTTATGACGTGGATATAATTTTAAACTATATTGCATATTCATCTTCATATTCACTTACCCATAGTATTCAAGAATATAAAATCTTTCCCAACTCTCTGTTAAGTATTACATTTAATTAGGTCCTTGATAACTAGATCACATTTAAATACATTAAGATAAGATTAGGACAAATAAAAACCACAGTAATTAATCTTAAGTAAGAAGAAGATGACATTATTAATCTGGACTAAATATCAACTCCAAGCTATTATTGTCTTCAGTATTTTTAGCTATTAATAAAATGCAAATATTCCCACTGCACACTTCCAGCAGTTAAAGTCAGAATACTCGTCTTCAAGAAAATATTTGCCTTTTTCTCAGTTTACTAGTGTTCTGAAAAATGTGCCACTAGAACAAAATTTTCATTAGCAGTATCAAAGCATAAAACATAAAATGATTCAAACACCAACACTATAAAACCTTAAACAATCAGCTTATGAAGCCATTTAAATGAATAAAACATCGTAGTTATATTCAATGGTAGGTAACACAGTTTTGGTTGAAAAAGCAGAGCATGGTAAGATTTTTCAGAATTTTTCAGAAATTGAGAGCCTACTAAAGTTTTCAAAACCACACATACACATTAAACAACCAAGTCCCATTATTTCCAATCTCGCTAGGTTGGAAAATCACTTTGTTCCATTTTCAGGCACCTAAATTCCTTTGAAAATATGACTATTTGTGATGTAAAACTCTGTCAGTGACATCTGGGCATGTTCTCTTGTGTTTACAAGACGCTTCAATCTAAGGGCGTACGCACACATCCAAGTGTCTTTTTTCAAACTTGTTTTCTTTTCTTTCTTCGTAGAAGATAAATACAGTTATTTGTATGGATCAGACATGTTAATGTAGCATTTACTTTATTTCTAAACACAGAATTTTAAAATTCATTTTTTTTTCATTTTTCAGTGTTCTTGGATTAGAACTTTATAAAAATAATAAGTATAATTTGACAAATAAAAGCATCTGCATATGTTGCAACTGTCCCATCACCTCGTCATCAGAGCTTGTTAGAAGGTTGAAATATTGCTATGCCTCTCAGGGAAAGGTGCAAATATCCTAGAAACCTTAAATTGGTGTTTACAGAATCACAGGATGGTTGGGGTTAGAAGGGAGATCATTTAGTCCAACCCCCTGCCAAAGCAGGTTCCCCTAGAGCACGTTGCACAGAGTCGCATCTAGGCAGTTTTTTAATATCTCCAGAGAAGGAGACTCCACAACCTCTCTGAGCAGTGTCTGTCATTCACTTTAATATATTTGAAGACCATTCTCCCAGGAGAAAATTATAAATGAAAGTCATTACAAAAATGCAATACTAAGAATGGAAATAATATAGTATTCTGTAGAGATCTGTTGTGTACCTTTATCATCTTCACCTAGCCTTCATTGTATTAAACTTTGTAACCTTGCTTGAAGTACAAACTAAGGGGAAAAAAAAAAGAAATACTAATCTAAGGTTGCTATACATATTCCTTTATGCTAACATTTCCCCTTGAGAATGCATTCATGCAATCCTATAAAGCAGAAGAGAAATTGTAGATATTTAGGAAAGTATATGTTATGACCCTTAAAACTTATTACACTTAAAACCAGGTAAATTATACAAGAGAAGTCTCTCTAGAGGCCAAAGACATTAAATACAAAGCCATAAAGAACAAAAAAAAAAAAAGAAAAAAAAAAGAAAAAGATTACAAAGAATCTATCTCATCTGCTGCTCATTAGTGCACAGTAACTCAGAGATTAGATAAACATATAAATGGACTCCCTGCTGTTTATACCTAACCATTGTTTGCATGGAAATATATCCTATCAGCACAAATGTGTCTGTATTCCATTCTAGTCACACTTTAAAGGCATATTCATTCTGTTTCATTTATAAGACCTGCTGATGTCACATGGAAAACTCTGAAACAAAGTCTACTTAGAGAAAACACTGAAAATATATTTGCTGTTCCACTTTTTTCCTTGCCTTATTCCTGGATACATTTGTATAAAAATAGTTTCTTTGTCCCCAAAAGTTCATTTTATTTTACTGCTTATGAGTTTTAGCTGAGGTCATATTTCTAAATTTGCAGTTTTGCAGCTGCTTACCACTGCCTTGCTACTACACAACTCAAACAGGATTTTTCTATGGCATGAACTGTGATGAGTAGGTGATCATCTGTGTGGAAGGAAAGGAGAGGACACTGCGCCATGCACTTGTGCTGTGCTCCATGAGCCATGTGCACCACCAGCCTGAGACTTCTTTCAGATCATGCTACTTTAGCTTTTTTTCCTGTAGAAGTCAGTAACTGGCTTCTGAGCCGCAGCAGGGACACCATGTGTTTGCAGATCTTTGCTGTGGGTTCTGGCATCAGAAGTAGGAAGCTGCAGAAAATAGTGCTGCACAAAATTTCTACCTTCTCACTTGGAGTCACAGTCCATGGGCTCGGCCCTGGTAGGTAATAATGAAGCTTGTCTTAAGGCTTGATATGGGAAGTAGTGCTCATCATCCTCACTGGCTTTGGGCTGCAATCTGTTAACAGTCTTACCCATGCCTCTTATAATGGTATTTCCCAATTCCATTGGAAATATTTCACTTAATAGATTTTAGGAGCTGCTTTTTCTTTTCATGGCCAATCCCACTGTCTAGCTAATAATCTCTCTGGGATCAGCCCTTAGACTTCTGTTTTTTCCTTTCCTGGGGGTCCCCAAAATCTTGGCTGCAGCTTTTAACACAGTCATTTATTATGGACTTTTATGTTCACAACCAAGCATTCAGTACTATTAAAATTTCATTCAATTTATTTCAGTTTAACACTTTTTTCTTAAGGTCATCTGTTTTGTGCATTATCTGCTAATTTCATTAGCACACTGCTTTTCTTTATGCCAAGCCCATAAATGAGTCTATTAAATAAGATGTATTCCATGAATAACCCCTCTGGAATTAAAAAAAAAAAAAAAAAAAGCCCTTCTTAAAGCCCGGTTACTCTCCTTTCATTATTTATTTTGTAAGGTATTTGTTAATACTTGTCCAACCCTAACCCTTTAGCTGACTAATAGCATCTCATAGCACTATATTAAATATTTTAGTAAAGTCTCGACACATTTGCTCTACTACATTTCATCTGTCTGAAGAAATTAATCATATCAAATAAAAATAAATTTATACAAGTAAGTGCATTTATCTTTGATGAAGCTCTCTTCAGTTTCATCTCACTGTTAATTTAATTTCATGTTTTAAGGACTGTTCTTTTCCTTTAAGTTGAAAAGATACTCTATCTAAATTTAGCAAAACAGAATGTAGGCTTCTAGTGTAAAGTAGCCTTTTAAGTTCCAAATAATCAGTAGGAAGACACAAGCATATGTGAAGAGTAAATCATTTCATACATATGTACCTATATATATACAGAGACATATTTAGAATTAAATAAGATACATGTTTTCTCTCTGGAATGAACTGGGAGCCATACTTTTAAATAGCTGGATAGGCCTATAGTTTGGGTTGAAGGTGATTGTGTCTTCTGAGTAGAGGTTATCAAATTCCTTATGTTTTTTTTTTTTTTTCCTAAATCAAATAGAGACACTTCCCTTGTATAGAATCATAGAATCACAGAATGGTTTCGGTTGGAAGGAACCGTAAAGATCATCTAGTTCCAACCCCCCTGCCACAGGCAGGGACACCTTTCCACTAGATCAAGTTGCTTAAAGCCTCATCCAACCTGGCCTTAAACACTGCCAGGGAGGGGGCAGCCACAGCTTCTCTGGGCAACCTGTGCCAGTGTCTCACCACTCTCGAGTAAAGAATTTTTTCCTAATATCTAATCTAGATCTACCCTCTTTCAGTTGAAAACCCTTCCCCCTCATCCTATCACTACATGCCTTTGTTAAAAGTCCCGCTCCTGCTTTCCTGTAGGCCCCTTCAGGTACTGGAAGGCTGCTAGAAGGTCTCCCCATAGCCTTCTCTTCTCCAGGCTGAACAGCCCCAACTCTCTCAGTCTGTCTCCATAGGAGAGGTGCTCCATCCCTCTGATTATCTTCGTGGCCCTCCTCTGGACTTGTTCCAACAGTTCCATGTCCTTCTTATGTTGGGGGCCCCAGAGCTGGACACAGTACTGCAGGTGGGGTCTCTATCCATTGTTATTAATGTTTTATTCCCATATTCAATATTACTACCCTTATTGAAAACAACAGGGTAGTTTTCATTTAGCTTTGGGTTATACTTAGATCATCTCTAAGTTCTGCTCAATTCTTACTGAACAGTGATCTAATCGCCTCCTCCTTTATCTTCCTTCTTTCATACACCTAAAGATCTTACCACTGCATCCACTGTGAAGGCTAAGCTTCCCAGATGTTTTAAAAATGTGTATTATATAAGCAACTCGAATGTGGCGTCAGGAAACAAAAAAGAAAAAACAGATTTTATTCTGCTTTGATGGAGACAGACTAGGCATATTAAAGAAAAAAGCCCCTACTGACTTTAATGGACGTGACTTAATGGATCCTAAGAAAAAAAGCGTTGATGCAGCTAGCAGACATATTCTACCTTTTTTGCTCAAAGCATGTCTGGGAAAGCATGTATCCCAGTTCCAGCCTCCCATTGGGTACAACGGAAGTACTTGACTAAGAACAGTAGCTGAACTGACAGCTTTTTCGTTTCATAGGCTTTTACTGCTGCATTTTAACATGCCTGCTACAGATATTTTTTTTCCGAAAGCCAGCTGAGGGTGCCAACTCTAAGGGTACTATGAAAATAACAGAACAAAAATCCGCTTCTGTACATATAAACATAACTATATCCTTATGTCAATGTTATTTTTTGTGCTTTTCGATGTCAAATTGGACAGCAGTGACACAAAGCCTGTAATATAAAATAAAATGATTTCCAGATGGATTGCCCCAGTTTGTTATTTCAGTAGCATTCAGAACAATTTTAATTTATTTTTACTAAAAATTGTAGCTTACAAAGATGTCTTTGATGGTGTAGCTCAAGGGTGTAAATACATAAATATATATTTGTGCTTGAAAATGAAGACCACAAAATCCTTAAATGTCAGTAACTGTAACAGCTAGTCAGATGCTCCAGTGTATGAGATTTGGAACCTTTAGTAGTGGTCTTCATCAAAACCATTCTATAATTTTAGAATTGTATTACTTTTATGTAATACATAAAATGAGGACACATACCTAAAATTCAGCTCTTAACTTTCCTTATTTTGATTAAGACATCCTTATCAATCATAGAATCATAGAATCGCTTTGGTTGGAAAGGACCTTTAATCATTAACCATTCATTAGAAGACTTCAGTGAAACCAGTGTGAACTTCTTTTATTAGGCAGGGTGCAATTCAATTGGCTTAAAAAGGTACATCAGTGAAGACAGAGAGGGATTGTTGAGCCAAATGAGCCCACATACATTTGACCATAGCTTAACAGTTAGTTCATTGTTTTGGAGGTAAGACTCTAAGGTTCTGGTTCCTGCTTCCCAGGACAATTTTTACTTTTTTAATCCAAACATTGCACATACCTTTCAAGGTATGAGGTATAGGATCTGATGACACTTCATGATGAATTGAATACAATAGTCACTGATTTATTGTTTGGAATTTAGATGAGTTACAGGCTCCTAAAGGCCAATGTATGTACAGTTGAGATAAGCTGGATCTCATTCTAAAAGGTGAGAAGAGACAACCAGAACAGCTAAATGTTATTGTTTGACTTGCTATGTCCACTGTGATTTCTGTTTCATCAACAGAAAAGACAATGAAGATAGGTTAAATACTGATTGGGTTGGGTTTTTTCTATAGGTTAGAAATTGTGCATTATTTCACATATGTCCTCCTATAACAGAAGACTGATTGTTTAACGATAAAACTCAACAATTTTGTTACTAGGACAAATCAAGTGCTTCACATTACACATGGTGTGTTTAACTGGCTGAAGTTTGTCATACTTGGCTCTAATACTGGATTGAATTTCAGAGGAACCTCAAGGGGAAAAAAAAAGGAAAGCAATTTCTTCTGACTGCTTCTCTTCAATAGCCTGAATATATGAGACCACTTCAGTCCTCCAGATCCTGGATGTTTTATCATTTCCTTTACACCTTTCTCAATACTTTTTTTGAGTCATGTGGATTCAGAGTTGTTCCACCTCAAGTAAGAACTTAATCAGAGGCACGTAAGCTACATACGCAATAACTAAATTTCTTAATAGTTAATGGAGAGAAATATACCCCTCCAAATAGTAATTTAGCCTACTTAAGATCAGCATTGCCCTCTAGAAAGGCCCATCCTTTCCCACTGACAGTATGAGCAGCTTATTAAGACCATAATATTAATTTAAGCATTACAGGTGCCTGGATTCAGATACGGTGAACATGCTCTGACTCCTACAATGAATGTAGTAGCACAGATGTGGTTATGATGTTATATGAGATAGATATTCTTTCCATGTTGTTTGCTCTACAAGCATCTTGTATTATTGGTGGAGAATGTGCTACTTTGATAGTCTTTGAGCCAGGAAAGTTATTTTCAGTCACAATGCCAGTACATTATGTATGATGGCAGCATGTGTAGTGGGTAGTGGCAGTAAATATTTTCCTGCCTTTGCTAGTTATTTGTCTTAGCTCTGAACTGCAGAGAACCACCCACTCAGCTGCAAGAATAGTTCAGTCCCTATGCCATTCAATCTTCACTGCAGACTCTGGGACCACCAGGAATGTCTGAATCTATCTGAGCTCCAGATTGTCTACACAGTTTGCCAGTTACTATTTACTTGCTAGCGAAATAATTGCATGCTTCATGTCTTGTGCTAATAAAGACATTCAAGCCTATTTACTTCATTTAAAAAGAAAAAAAGAAAAAAATAATACTTAACATTCATTAGAATGTTATTAGAATATATGTCAATCAGAGTCAAGACTATTTTGGTTTTAGGCCAAAGGAAATTACAGATATACCATTATTTCTATTAATTGCAAGTAAAGTACCTTTCAAAACCTCACTAAGTGCCAAGGAAATTGCCATCAGAAATTGCAGTGGTAATTCAAGCTTTTGTAGCAATTGAAATTCAATTGCAATTTCAGTTGTTTTCAGTCAAGTGCATTAAAAACTGCTAGGGTTGCTGTTAAGGCTTCCAGGGCAGCAGGCATTTGGCAATACTTTCACAGCCAAAGAAGTCAGAAGGCTGGGCTCTGCTTTCACTTTTGCGTTTATAGAATGCTTTCATTCATAACACTTCTCAAATAAGATCTCAGGATCACATTTAGAGGGCAGGTTAATTACATTGTCCTTGCACCATGGTCTAGAAACATTTAAGCTTAGAAACATATTCTTTTTTCCTAAAGGAGCAGATACATGCCTAACACTTTACAAAATCTGACGTGAAAGGTAGGATATCAAGCTTCAGAAGTCTGATATGTAGACATGTTCTAGCTATGTAACCTCTATATAACAGAGAAGTGAGTTTTCTAGCTGTTCGAGTCATCCTTATATAAGTCCAACATTGCTGAGATGAATTGCACTCTAGAAATGCTTATTTATCTTCACTGGTTATAAAGGATGTCCATATGACAGGCTCAGGTATAGCTATTTGCACAAGAATTTGGTAGTCCTATTTATAAGCATATTACTGATATTATAGATTTCATTACCCCCACCATCTGATTCACTTGCAGTTCCAAATTTAAAAACTGACTTTTTTGAAGACTGACTCTAAACAATGTTGGTCCGTCTGTCTTTAATATCTTTGGATTTCAGAATCTGCTCACAACCCATTTATAGAACCATTGTCATCTTGGTACACAGACTATGTTTTTGATATTTTGTCTCCTGGGGACTGTTTGTTAGCACATTGTTTTTTCTCTCTAGTCCTCTCAGATTGCTTACATTATCGAGCCAACATATAAAAAAGCTATAAAGCATCTGAAACATTTCTGGTATGATTCTGTGATAAGTAAACAAAAGTATGCTGTCCGAGATATAGATCAAACTTCATGTTTTACCTAAATGGCCATTATCACTTGCGGATGCATAGCTGAGTTGCAGTACTACCTCCTGTGCAGCATTTACAGCAAAACTTCCAGATTCTTTTCAGTTACGCTGTTAAAATATTTGTCACAGTACAAGAATAAAGTTTTATTTTCATGTTTTCCTAGGAGTTAGCTTAAGTTTAACAGGTTATCAGTAATCAAAAGATCTGAAAAGATGGAGATGGAAATAAAATAATAAATACCAATGTGCTGGAACTAAATCTGGAGCCTTAGGAGGCAAAATTTAACATTCATGTTTTCGGTCTTCAGTTCTGTTTGAAGTTTTTTATCCAAGAAAACCATAGGAAGAGGGTCAGCCTCCTGGTTAAAGCTGGTCTGAAAGCTTTTTTGTTCAGTATTTTTTAGCTCATACTCTAATTACAAGATAGTCTTCCAAGGAAAGGCTATTACAGATCATCTTCTGTAGAGTGTATTTCAAAATTCCCATGATACACTATTCAGATTACCAACACATTAGTGAACATAACTAACATGTCTGATGACTTTATGTTGTTATCTTAAAAGTCCAATTGTTGCTGGTTCTTCAGATCACCTTTAGCATCTCAAACCTTGTCAGAGTAA
The DNA here is from genome assembly GCF_013368605.1 of Nyctibius grandis. Lineage (NCBI taxonomy): Eukaryota > Metazoa > Chordata > Aves > Nyctibiiformes > Nyctibiidae > Nyctibius > Nyctibius grandis. The sequence continues at coordinate 10,788,767 of NC_090662.1, read as the reverse complement.
ATAAAATAACATTCTCTTGGCTCAACAGTTACTAGGGGTAAAAGAACTCGCTGAGGCCAAAGATAAGCCCATCACACTGAATAGTGAAATTCATCTGACAGCCACAGTTCCTGCTGAAATCACATAGTGTCTTCAGGTCTTCCCACAGCTAGTCCACAGACAGCAAAGGGGATCTTATTAAAACTGGTAGAAGTTTGGCTGATTATGGAAAATAATTGGTTAAAACTTCAGTCTCCCCCAACACCTGTGGAAAACCTAATATCAATGAGGAACAGATCACACAAGTTCATGCAGCCCTTATGATCTTGGATTGCAAAGTCCCTAGGCTTCAGAGATTAGGAAACCTATGAAAATATTCTCACATAATTAAGAATGAGAACCATCACTTTTGAATCAACTGGAGGATTTCACAAGACTCTTCTTTCACCTAGCCTGATTAAACCATCTAAAATGGTCTGTGAGAAAAGTCCAGCTGAAACTGTATATTCTATACTGATGCAATTTATATGTTTGTGTGTGTTTTAAAATAATGAAACCTGCCTTGGAAAAAAGTAAATTCATGTACATGGAATCTTAAGAAACAAGCAAGCAAAAAACCCAACAACATATTCATTCTCATCTAAGATATTATAGCCTCTTAATGTAGAATGTTTACAATTATTACACAAGAAAAGTTAAAATATCAGTTCCAACCATTCCTTTTATTGAACTGGTTCTCCCTGAAATAAATTAATTTTATTCTTTTTACAGCCAAAGTAAATCTGCATTTATGGTATCATGATAATTCTTGGTGTCTAACGCATTTTACTCTACAAGAGCTTACTTCCACATAACAGTCATTTTGCACCAAACAAATCGTTAGTTTGAAGTCACCAAAGAGGTTCTTCTGATAAATTCATAGATTATATCTTGCCATCTAGTAACATTTGAGAAGGATTTTTTCATTGGACTTATAAATTTTGTAGGTCTGACCAGGAGATTAGTAATTACAAATTGTCTCCATAAATTCCTCAGCACAATTTAAATTGATCTTGTTCTTGTCAGAATGCATTTACTTCAGAGAGAAGGTTTGTTTTGGGGCTGCTTCACACAATCTTTTTATAACATTATATTAATCTCAAAACTAGTATCACTGAGGCAGTGGAGTCCACTAATTACTGGTATAGAGATACTCATAGGAATACGTCTATATAATTTTAGCAATACAAAGCTTGTACAGAAATCTCAAGTTTCACTTTATTTTATTTTAGACAACACAATCTCATAATCCTTAGAAGACTCTGCAAGCACAAACAGAAGCAACCAGCTGTAAACCATGCTGAAGCAGCAGTAAGGAAACATGTCACTGAAATACCTTTGCTTTCTCCATAGCGTTCAGGCAATTTCTCCCCTTTCATGTAACATCTTAGATTTAAAATGCTTGCTTTGTGCTAAAACTGCCATATCATTAATTCAGTCTCAACTATTCCAATTATTAAAAGATAAAATCAACATCTTTGATGGATTAAGTAATGATCCAATAAAACTGCACTCAGCCAGAAGATACATTTCTGACTGTGTAACTCCTATGTTGAAGAATTCCTTTATGAGAAAATAAAAAAAAAAATAAAATACCAATTGGTTCTAATTAGTCTATACCTGTTCCAAAAGGCAGTGAGATAATCTCTTTTATTAACAGATGATGAATATCTAAGACTTAAATCCTCCAAAATACAGGCTAATGCAGGTATCACTGTAATCAGAAGCACATGATGATGGGGAAAATAATATCCTTAAATTTAATTAAATACAGACATAAGAAAGAAACATTTATAAAAATATTTATTGTTTTTAGCTTGTAGGCACTGAAATGACAAAAGCAACTACACTATATACCTTGCAACTGTTTACTAGTTAAAGTGGATATTGCAGAAAGAAACCCTGTAAGATACATAACAAATGCTCACTTTATGTCTTAAGAACAAGATACCTATTGGACTGCAAATGGATCTTTAATGATTGAGATTTTTCTCAAAGGAATTAGATGTTTTGACTCCTTTCTAAAGGGATGAAACACTGTGTGTATTTGTTATTCTAGAAGCCAAGACACTAAAAAAAAATAGGAAGTATTAATCAAAATGAGAGTGCAAAAGTGAATTTGATTAAAACAGTACAAAAATGTCTTATCAGTTTTCATGATACCAAGGGAAGTTTAAATTACATATGAGCATAGTTCTTTCCCTTAATTTTCCTTAATAACTTTTAATCCCCATATCTCTAATTAGCTCATATTTGAAGATAATTCAGGTTCTATTATACAAAAAAACAAACAAACAAATTTGAACAGCATGTGCATTGACTACTTTTAACTGTGTATAGATTTCATGCGATGTAATCATTCTTTTCACATCTTTAGGCCACTATTTTTCAGTTCAAAATCAGCTGTAATGATATTTTGGATGTTCACTGCTGAAAACATAAACCCATCTTCCGCATATCTAAGGTATTTCAACCAATATTCCATACTATGTGAAGGCAAAGAGTATGGCAACTCAACCTCACCCCTGCTCTCCAAATTTTGGGATATGCATCAGTCTTACATTATTCCTTGAGAAGGGACAAGAAATCAACAAGGACACCTCAGTTGCCTTGAGAAGAAACTGTTAATTTCTCCCTCACAGAGAGCTGGAAAATGGATAGATAGAGAAATCTGCTTCTGCAAACCATGAAACACTATTGCTCAGGAGAGTTTAGGATGGTCCCAGTCAGATATTCTGTTCCTGCATCTGGCTGCACCAACTGGCCCGGACGTATTTTCAATTAAGAAAGCCCTCACCATTGATTGCTATACAGAAGACTAAATATTGCTATTCTAGCTCCTCAGGGCAGATAAGCCTAATTAAAAAAAAAAAAATGAAATAAAGGAAAAATAAATATTCTTGCTCATAATACTAAAATGTATCTTTTGCTCCTTTAGGCCATTACTTGTCTTCATATTTTTCAAATTTTTCTCCTGCCTTTCAAGTTTCCTCCTTTTTATGTCTTTTTAAGAATTTTAAATATGACTCCAATACGTGGCTATTATCTATTCTACTAGGTTTTAATGTAGCGTTCATACACATGTCTGCAAAATCCATAATGGAATTAAATCATTGCATTGCCATAGTGGCATTTTCACCCTTTCTAGTTTCTTCTCTATTCCTGTACATTTTTTAGTAATAAACTCATGCTAATATAATCACATAGTGAGTTAACAGAGGCTCATGTCCCTCCATGTTAGCTGTCTAAAAATTAGATGTCCAGTCTAAACAGGTACAGAGGCATCCTACATCCCTGTGTGTTTACCCACAAAAGGTAGCCACTTGGAGATGGAAATTCAACCCACCTATCACATGAATTACCTTTGGAAGTGTCTCTTTCTTTCTATAGACTATAGAGAAAATCTGAGCTAGCTGGACTCTTTAAGTGGTGATGACTATAAAGTATGGTTAGCTAAGGCTTATAGTAGGTCTTTTCTTCTGTGTGTTTCATAATTGCTTTTGGCATGCTTTATTTTCCAAATGACTTTCTTATTATGCTATTGGCAAATTTTTACTATTATCTTTAAATAACATTTTAAAAAATAATGGTTTAAATATGGGAAGTTATTTTCTCCAGCATGCAGAAAATGGCACATTTCTTTTTGAATAAGCTTTCCTTTTTTCGTATTTTTAGTCTATATGAAATGCACAGGGCACAGTCTTCTGATAATAGTGGTATTGCAGATGGTATAAATCTGAAAAAAAATATTATCTATAGTATTTAAATAAGAACAGCTGTGACTTATGATCACAAGTGCTTAATGCACTTGTCTTGTCCATTACTGAAGCAGATCCTGACTCGTCTGTGATTTGACTGAGAACATTATCTAACAAATTGGTCATTAATTGCTGTTGAAAATCAATTCACTGAAATAATGGCTTAAAGTATTGCTGAATGGTGTGTCATGAAGGATACATCTGAGTGAAGAGAAAATGCTTTAATTTCAGCTGCAATTTATAAGTTATGTCTGGGCTGCCAATCACATCTAACAGTCAGGGCACTTCTTCCAGTGGTCGGAAATCCTGTCAGCATTTTCACAAGTGGAAAGTAATTGAATTAACTGCAAAACGCTAACATTATCCCTTTTCATGTGCCCTGAAAAGAAAAAAAAATTACACTTCTTAGAAATACTGAAATGTTTTAAGACAGAAGCAATTAAGGGTCACAACAGCAGACTGACCCCCTTTAGATTCTAAATTGCTTGAGTCTCTCTGCTACATTATATGAAGGAGCTAAAAATATAGGCATTAACTTGCAAGAGAAAAAAAATCAGCAGGGACCTAAACCTGTGTCTCAGGGAAGTCAAAAAGTTCTCTAATTGACTAGAAGAGAATTAAGACCTGCTCCTCAGCAGATAATATAAATGACATTTGTGTAAATATATATATACACATACACTATCATAATATTTTATATAGTAAATATAGCCCAATATTAAGTAAAATCTTAGCAGGTTCATTGGAAGTTGTGTTAGTCATAATGAGCTAAGAAAATGCAGATGGAAAGATGCTAAATTTCCTTAGGGACATTCAGCTGTTTTCTCAACATCATAAAGGCGGTACTTTTATTGTTTTTGTCCCTCAGTAAAGGCACGCAAGATAATAATAATAAAAAAACCTTTTATATCATTGAGTCCATCTCCTCAGAGGACAACTGTGCATTAACTCAGTACATAGCTAGCACTTCAACACCATACCTAAGGGCTTCCGTAATGAATTCAAAAATGAAACTAATGGCGAAACAAATTACAAAATATTTGGCTATGAAGATATTAACACTTAGTTACTTTTAGTCAGCCCTGATATGGTCAGGCCTTTTGTCTAGATGACGGTTGTAGGTTCCTTTGAACGAATATTCTAGTCTAGTCTAGTCCAGTCTAATCCAAACAGGTTATTTTTTTTTGAATTACTACTGATTTATGACTCCATGAAACTCTTAGCATACAGCCTAAGAAACAGATATCCTTCCAGTTGTGCAAAGATGCTCTGGCTCTAAAATAAATCGTATAAAATCATAAACCATAGTTGTAAACAGAATTATGATACTAAGAAAAACAGTTCAATAACGTGGGAAAACTAGAGCCAAACTGAAATAAGCTGAAATAGAGCCTGTTACTGTCGGCAGGAGCAAACAGTTTATCTGAAGCTTCTGGAGACACCTCACTGCAATCACATAAAAACTAAGTTGTTGCCTCAATATCAAAGCTACTACAGTTCCCATTGGGACACCTCTTTGTTTTACTTTCAAGTTCTTTCTGTATAGGTGCAGAACTGTCTCATATCCAGAACTGTTGCTGCAAGTAACTAATAGGCAGAAGATATGCAAATAAATTTTCAGGCTTTTCTGAGCTGTTTCAAAACTACTGTTGTCATGCTTCACATTTTACCCTGAAGGGCTTTCATTTCATATCAAATTCATATGATTTAAAAAAAAAGTCTATGAGTAAAACTCTTATAAGCAGAATTTTTCCTTTTTTTTTAACTTATCAGGCAACAACCCATTCTCCAATTATTAGTATACCATGACCCTATCACTACCACAAAATTAGCAGTACACAAAGCTATCAAAATAGCCAAACAAAGTATTTTTACCAAAGGAACATCTTCATTTCATTACTAAGGGAAATTATGAACTTGGTTTATCAGTTTACTAAACACTTCCACATCCTTTGGTACAGAGCAGAATTAAGAATATAACTTCTTACTGCCATAGCAAAACCATAAAAGTATTCCATTGTATCCATATCTCAGTCTCTTTCATAACGCTTGATTACATAACACAATATGTTAAAAATAAATTACCTAAAATGCTTTCTGTTTCTGTCTCCACATAAGATGTAAGTGCAAGTTTTGTTCATAAGTTTATTGGATTAAATAATTTTCTTATTGAAATCAATAGGACTTAGGACCTTGGTCACAATTTCACCTGGAAGTGAGGACCAAAAAAGGTTTTTATGGCTATTTAGTTTGACCTCTTTCATTACACAGGGCATAAAATTTAATTAAGTAATTTCTGCATCAAGCCTAATAACTTCCTGATGAGCTCAAGTATATGATTTAGAAAGACACTCAGCTATAGCAGCTCCATCACTTTGGCTAGAAAATTCTCCCAACAATTAATTATTCTCATTATTAAAAAGAAAAGTGTCTACATAATTTCCCATCAAAATCTGTCTTAATATATCTTTCTCTACTTGCTGGCAATTTTGGAAGGACTTCATATGAATTCAAGAGAAACACAGCTTTTTTTTTTTTTAACTTTACATGGCCATTCAGGCATGGTGATGGGCAAGATGCCATTAGATATTTTCCTAATTAACACAATTTAGTCTCAGTTGAAGACATAAATGTTCTTTGAAGCAAAGATGATAAAAATCAGGATAAAAGAGCAAATTACACAAGTGAGCCAAATTAATTCTTAAGGCATAAGACAAGTTGTATATGTCAAATAAAGTGAGAGAGGCAGATGAGCCAGAATGGGTTTTTTTAGGAAAAGAAAGAAAAAAGGAACTATGCCTTTTCAAGTAAAAAACACCATACAACATAAATTCTATATTGCTGCACTAACCAGACTTTACACATGGATGTCTGTAAAATATAAAAGGTAGAATAAATAGTAGAAACATCACTATGATTTCTACTGCATGCAAATTAATAATATACAAAGGAGAACCTGGATTAAAATTTTATACACCTTGTCTAAGTCCCTTGAGAGATGGTAGCATTCATAAACATTTTGCTCATTCAAATTGCCAAATGCCTTAAGGAGTTTATAAATCGGTGAGCAAGGAGTTTGATTCAGTGCTTTCAACTCAAGTCTAGTCTATATAAACTGTGTCTGCATGGAGAAAGAGGGAAAAGAGAGGAAACCAGATGCTGAGAAAAATGAAAGGGGAAGTCATCCTATGCCTCGCTGAAGCCAAGCACTAGTGTTCCTTGACAGCAAAACTGTGACATGACCTAAGTACACTCAGCACAGTCTAAAGGGATCTGATGTTTCTAATTATAGTCTCTTTTTCATCATAAATTGGGGGTTTAGCTTTCTTGCACATACTATGGGACAATTTGTCCTTGTCACCTGTTTTTATTTTTCTAAAAATTAAACTCCTTATAAAGCTCTTTTAGACAGGAGAAATATGAAGGATTTGTTTACCAGCTTATAATCAGCAGCATATGAACTCTATAGTGGGAATAAAGTTGCACACACTAACCTCTCGCCTCATTCATAAAGATCTGAAGTTTGGCCTATGATATAAAGTCTCAACACGAATGACCCTGTGAGCTGTAATTAAAATTCCTTGAAAGAAAGGTTTTTCAAAGGTTTTAATAGTTTGCAGCACTGGCATGTGTAGCCCATGCTACTGGGACTCTGACTCATGCAAACTGACTGTAGCTGATATCTGAATACAGCAAAATGTGGGGATGAGATGAAAAGATTATGTCAAGGTTTGCTAAGGAATAACTCTTCATGCTTTTCTCCCATTAGTGTCAGTGTGGGTCAGCTCTTTTCTTACACCAAAAGAAAGGAAAAAAACGTACTCATGGTTTTCTTTCCTCTTACACCTTGAAGGTCAATGAAAATTTATCTTTGCATTAATGTGAATGCAAAATGTAACCTTGGCAATTTTCTACTAGTAAATCATAATACAGAAGAGGTTCAGAAACTGTTCTTAAATATATTGGATTATATCTGTTCTAGTTTCAGGCAGAGTGGAAAACCTTCTTTTTCAGAAACTTTTTTGTGTATTTATACCACAAACAGAAACGTCTTTCTACTTTCTTAAGGAAGCTGAATGTTAAACTTGAAGCATACTACACAGACTTAAGTCTATGAATCATGTATTCTCTTTCCTGTTTCCCCAAAAGAGGAATTTTCTCCCTTGGAGGAGTATGGACACTCCAACAGAGAAGCTGGCTGAAATCTCAGTGCTGGGGAACAGAACCATGTTTTAATGGAAATCTTTCTTACAGAAATCTAAATTTCCTGCTATGAAGTTCTGATACTTAAAGATATGGGAAACAGATATACTTTAAATAATGTACATAAAGAAATAACAGATATTAGATTCCTGTTCTGTGTGTGGATAAGAATTTTGTAATATTAGCTGCTTCTTTTTTTTACTTAAGTACAAACATGTGAAGTATAAAAATATACATTTATTAAAAAACTAGATAGAAAAGGTAACTAAATACTGAATACCTATTATACACTGATTAGTGAATGAAAAACTCCATAAAACTTGTGCACAGACTTATAACTGAGCAAATATGGTACAGTGCTAACCCACAGCACAGGAACAATTACTGCAAGGGCTTTTACGAAAAGTGTATATTTAAAGAGTGGAACTTTATAAACCAAAAGTGTGGAGATATGTGTGTATATACATGTGTATCTACGTATATACTTATAAAGACACACATTAAAGAAATGAATATGTATATACACTCATATATACACTACATCCATATGCCTATAAACACATAAACACAAATGCACACACAGTTATCTTCATCTTAACACTGTTATCTTCATCTTACTTTATCATAAGAATATAAGAACATAGGAAAATTAAGGTGCCAACTATTTTACCTTTACCTAATGCAAGGTTTTCTTTTAAATGTGCACCTGGAGCTCAGTGTCTCACTTGGTGCCAGCAAAGTTCTCACTGAACTTCAGGAGCATCAAATTATGACCTAACACTGGATTGTATCAATTCAAGGATACACTTTCACAGGATCACAGAATCACAGAATCACAGAATGTTAGGGATTGGAAGGGACCTCGAAAGATCATCTAGTCCAATCCCCCTGCCGGGGCAGGATTGCCTAGACCATATCACACAGGAATGCGTCCAGGTGGGTTTTGAATGTCTCCAGAGAAGGAGACTCCACAACCTCTCTGGGCAGCCTGTTCCAGTGCTCGGTCACCCTCACCGTAAAGAAGTTTTTCCTCATATTTAAGTGGAACCTCCTGTGTTCCAGCTTGCACCCATTGCCCCTTGTCCTGTCAAGGGATGTCACTGAGAAGAGCCTGGCTCCATCCTCTTGACACTTGCCCTTGACATATTTATAAACATTGATGAGGTCACCCCTCAGTCTCCTCTTCTCCAAGCTAAAGAGACCCAGCTCCCTCAGCCTCTCCTCATAAGGGAGATCTTCCACCCCCTTAATCATCTTTGTGGCTCTGCGCTGGACTCTCTCTAGCAGTTCCCTGTCCTTCTTGAACTGAGGGGCCCAGAACTGGACACAATACTCCAGATGCGGCCTCACCAGGGCAGAGTAGAGGGGGAGGAGAACCTCTCTCGACCTGCTAACCACACCCCTTCTAATACACCCCAGGATGCCATTGGCCTTCTTGGCCACAAGGGCACATTGCTGGCTCATGGTCATCTTGCTGTCCACTAGGACCCCCAGGTCCCTTTCCCCTACGCTGCTCTCCAACAGCTCTGTCCCCAACTTGTACTGGTACATGGGGTTGTTCTTGCCCAGATGCAGGACTCTACACTTGCCCTTGTTATATTTCATTAAATTTCTCCCCGCCCAACTCTCCAGCCTGTCCAGGACCCTCTGAATGGCTGCACAGCCTTCCGGCGCGTCAGCCACTCCTCCCAGTTTTGTGTCATCAGCAAACTTGCTGACAGTGCACTCTAATCCCTCATCCAAGTCATTAATGAATATATTGAATAGAACTGGTCCCAGAACCGACCCTTGCGGGACTCTGCTAGACACAGACCTCCAACTGGACTCTGTCCCACTGACCACTACTCTCTGGCTTCTTTCCTTCAGCCAGTTCACAATCCACCTCACTACCCGATCATCCAGACCACACTTCCCCAGTTTAGCTGCGAGGATGCTGTGGGAGACCGTGTCTTTCCTCCTTACTTTACTAGAAACACTGCTGAAGCTTTAAGGGCCTTTATAGGGATTCTTCCAGCAGATCACTGAGGTTTTAATGCTTGAAAGTCTTCTATGCCCAGTTCTTAGTTGTGCTGCTCAGACTGTGATTATAGTGAGAGAGAACAAAGGCTAAAGTGCCTTTCCCCTGTCTTGATGTAAAAACAGCAAATCAGGCATACAAAAAGAATAATCTGTTTTTCAGATTATGAGAAGGCAACACTGGAACCGGGAGGCACAAGCTGTTCCATATTTTGCTTCTTTTACCAAGGCAGCTATTCAGTAAGGCAAAGAAAAGTGTTGCCACTGGTCCTTTGTAGATGTATGCTCTGATTCATATGCACATCCTTATTCAGACTGTTAGTTAAGCATAATTGCCATCCTAAGGAGAAATGGATTCATATTGAGTTGAAGAGATTTATCAGGGATAACTGTGGGAGCAAAGTATATTTCCTGTGTAGATATATTCACAGAAGTGTTAACATTTTAGCTCTGTTAGAACTTTTGAACATGAATGCATTTCAACATACCCTGAAATACAGGGACACTTGAAAGTCTCCACTAGAGTAGAGTGAAGCTGCAGAAAAAAGTATTCCCGCTCCTAGGAAACACCCAGCTGCACTGTCAGTAAATGGGTGTTTAAATCTCAGTTTCAGCTGGCAGATGTCCATCAGTGAGGCTGTAAACCTTCTAGAGTGAGAAACCATGTCGTTCTATTTCTGTTGTGATGCATACAGTTGTAGTTGTACTTCTCACTGTGAGATTCATAACAGAATGGAAGGAACGAAACAGAATCATGATCTCTGATTTGCTAATGACTTCAGCAGAGTTACTTCAGATGTCCTCAACTCGAGAACACACAAAATCACAAACATCATTAAGAAGTCACTCTTTGCAAACCCACACTTCTAAACTCATGTTCTCAGCGCTCACTTTGCTGTTGAACTAGATTATGCCTTTACCTTCACTCCAAGTAGGAGGCTGTGTGTAACTCCTGGGTAGCCCAGGGAAACACTGTGACTCACAGACATCCCCCTGAGTCATAATTCCTCCCTTGCTTCCTCCTTGCTCCCACAGTCTTTCCATTTGCTTATGGTCTTTTCCAGAAATAAATTACTGTCCTGCCTCCGTGCCAGCTCAGCTACATTGGCCAGCGAGCGGAGGAACGGAGCCAAAGAGAGTGTTAATTCCCTGTCTGCACCTTGTTACTTGGGCTGGGCAGGCAGCAGAGCCAGCTCAGTGCTCCAGACAGCCCTGCCAGTCTGGGAAGCTCATGAAGGAATACAAAGTGCTTGTGGGTTATCCCGTCTTTACCCTTTTGTGTGAGCATTTAACATTTATTCTTAATCTAAACATTCTCATTAAGACTCAAGACAGAGAGCCCAGAAGAAACTCGAAACTGCACATGGATTTCAGTGATTCAAGAAGTAAAAACGTTACTGATATATAAATAAACAAATATGACTGGCTACTGGCAGCAAGTCTCCCAGGGACTGACATTGCCTAACAAGGATCCAGACCAAAGAAAAATTTAATGTCCAGACATTGTTTTATTTAATATATTTATCCATTGTTTTTTTTTCTCATTTGTCAGCAAAAGCAAACTTTCTTTTCCAGAACAAGCCTGTGAAAGCTGAAAAGTCTTCGAAGCAATTAAAATTGAACTTCTGAATCACCAAATCCCCAGTCTGAATTAGTTAGCAGATAAGTAGGATCTGCCTCTCCCAAACTCGTATTTTTACTCCAAATGCTGCTTTTTAAGGCTCCGAGAATAACATATTAGGACAACTTAATAATACTTTAATATTCTTGCACACTTTAACATGACTGGCCTCCTGCTCAGAATTTAAAATAGGAATTGATATGAAAAGCAGGCAGGGTTACAGCAGTCTCAGAGAAAGCTAAATTCTGTGCTACAGTACAGATGATACATGCAGTTTTTACTAGCTGTGTAATAAAATACCACGATGAAGATAACAGTTAGAACAATAGTTTAGTTTGAAATACTTAAAGCTGGTATACAGACAACTGCCTAAATATGTGGAGGACTTCAGGTTCTGGATGTCCGGAATTTCCTTAGCCAGGGCATTGCTGTAGCTTTCAGGTTACCATTCAAGAGCCTTATTTTCACTTGTAACCTCTCTTTAACAACACTAATGTTTTTATAAAAGTGATATCTGCAGTGAGAGGAGAGGCAAGGGTCCCAACACAATATCAAAATCTCCATTGGAGGTGTAGGATAAAAGGTCGAATTGTCATCAGCCAAGGAAGGAAGCTGTGTTCAGACTTATAACAACTCAAATAAATAATGTTCTGCCTATTAAGTTAGGTGGGAATGCTGCTATGTCAAGAGATGAAAATTGAGACCTCTTCTCTTATTTCAAAAGTAGATTATTACTTTTAAAAAATAAAAAGTTTCACAGTCCTGTCTTGCAGATGTCTGAAGTAGTTAGTTACCTGAGGACTGAGACTATATTGTTGCCCCTTTTTCTTGTTGAATAGAAGAGTGCAATTGGAATATAACACTCACAAATATTTTCCATGTCTATTTTTATGTAAAATTGTTGCTGAAATAACTTGTAAAGAAAAGATTATGCATTTTGTTTTGTTTTTTTTTAATAGCACTTTGTGACTTAAAAATAAAATTCAATCTGAAAGCCGTGAACTGAATAGTTTTAAAATTATAGCTCTTTGGACTGGGCAAAGACACCATAAAATGTCTCTCTTGAATATTTTTAATGCATTTCTTAAAGAAGCCTTCACTGGCAAAGCCAGTAGACTTTTTAAACTGGAAATAACTGTTTCAATGAATTTATATCCTCTGCTAGAAAATACTTCTATAATAAGAAACATACAAGCTTAACTAAGTATGCATGAGAGTTACTGGATCTTGGAGAGCTCCATGAGGTGGGGGCAACTTGGAGGGAGAATTGGTTGGCCTACGAAAGTGGCTTAGCTAGGAAGGTGAGAGAACTGGGATACAAGATTCTCAAGTTCTTGTCACTTGCCGCTATAAATTAAACAAGTGGCTGATAATAATTTTTCAGATGTGGCACTAACATGGGTAGCCTAAACTGACTGACTTTTCACAGTTGTCATGCACAAGCATGTTGTTGTTTTGACCTCTGTCTTGAAGAGGGCACCAAAAATTATATAAATACAGAAGACTCATGTTGGCTTTCCAAATGAGTAAACCAGGCAGATGGCTGATTAAATGATTACTATATATTTAACAAGTGGTGTACATCTTCTAAAGTGCTCTGAGGTGCTGGAGAAAGTCCAAAGAAGGGCAATGAAGTTGGTGAAGGGTCTGGAGCACAAATCTTATGAGGAGCAGCTGGGGGAACTGGGGTTGTTTAGCCCGGAGAAAAGGAGGCTCAGGAGAGACCTTATGGCTGTCTACAACTACCTGAAAGGAGATTGTAGCGAGGAGGGTACTAGTCTCTTCTCCCACGTAACAAACGACAGAGCGAGAAGAAAAGACCTCAAGTTGCGCCAGAGAAGGTTTAGATTGAATATTAGGAAAAATGTCTTCACAGAAAGGGTTGTCAAGCACTGGAACAGGCTGCCCAGGGAAGTGGTGGGGTCACCATCCCTGAAGGTATTTAAAAGATGAGTACATGTAGTGCTTAGGGATATTGTTTAGGGATATTGTTTAGTGGTTGACTTGATAGTGTTAGGTTAATGGTTGGACTCGATGATCTTAAAATGTCCTTTCCAACCAAAATGGTTCTGTGATTCTGTGATTCTGAGATCTCCAAGGGTAAAGTCAAGTCAAAATACAAACAGCTGTGATATGGAAATTAGTAGCTCTAATAGCTACTTATAATGTAAATCAATATAGTTTTCACTACCATTCCAATAATCTCCACAGTACAGTGCTATGAAATGTTAGATTTTAGTTCCAGCTGTCATTTTGACATCAAATTTTCAAATTTTTCTCTTGGTTGTATAATTTTGTATAATTTTAAACTTTATTTTTATATTTTCACTTTTCATATTGACTGTATTTTCAATCCAACTAAATTTTAACCACAGCAAATAATAAAGTCTAAATTCCTTCAGTTTTTTAAATCTTTTACTCTCATGTTACTTCTTAATAGGCTGTGTTTCTTTCAGAGATGAGCAATGGAACTTGAGATTTTTTCTGATTAGTAGACAAGCCTTATTGTCTTCTCTATTTTCCATGTTCTTAACTAAATAGTGCTGCAATGTCTTGTGAAACCAATATCTAAAATAACCCTCCCCAAAATAAAAAAAAAAAAAAAAAAAAGAGCCTGTTTCAGTTTTGAAAAGTTTTTTATATTTAAAATGAGCTGATATACAAGAGATATTCAAGATACTACCCGAATCTGGTGAATTAGCATACCTGTTTCACTGAGGAGAGTAATTCATATGAGTGTTCAGTGGATTACACAGTAGGTATTCAGGTAATATCTTAATGGTTAAAAGTCTGGTTTCTTCTCATTTATTGACTTTTCTTTTTTCTCACCTTTTCTAATCATTGTATATCTTTAACCTGGCTTCTTGTATTCATCTCAATGATTCTAGCTTTGCCCACTGGAGCTGTGTGAATATTTAACTGACCAATGATGGTCACATAGTGAAGTACTTCCCAGTAGCTAATGGCCAGGTACCGAAGTTAAAGGCCCAAAGTAAAGTTAAAGAAACACTCAAGAGAAGAAAAGACACTAGTCAGAGCTCCCAGCAATATAAAAATAAGTTAGGAAAAAGTAATGTAAGTGATCTGTCTGTGTATGAAAAGTTATGAAACTTCAGCAGAGTGTGTGTACAGTTGACTGAATAGAGTACCTGTTTTCCTTAGAAGAACACCAAACAGTAATGAATATGTAAGAAGAATTACACACCCAGTTATTTATTAATGATGACACTTTCACAAGCACATTTATCAGTAAGTGAGAAGATGAAAACTCTTTTATTGTGGCTGCTCCCAAGATGGAACTTTCTAATTCTAAGTTAGGAACCCAAAGATCTCCAAAACTAAGTGGGGTTGGTAGCTAGAATGCTGCAACAAGCAGAGAGAAGATCAATAAAAGAGAAATTAGATGTTGGTGATCTTTCCAATGTTGAATGTTGGTAATATTTTCGAAGGTACTCATTGATAAGATGAGTAGTTCTTTAAATGCATATTTTAAAAGTGTTGATGACAAGGAGAACTCCTAAGTCCAAGACCTTGCATGGAACCATTTAACTCCAGGGCTAAGCTTAAATGTCATTATTCAGGGATCTCACTGAAAAACAGTGGTTACCACAGGCATAAAGTTAGCATATATATAAAAAAATCAAAATATTGACAAGAATTCCTTCACTAGTATGAACAACTCACCACACTCATTAACGTGTTGTGAAGAGTTTCTGACAATGCAAAACAAAACCCTCAGGTAAAGTTTAGGCCTCAGAGAAGATGAAGATTGAATTCTCTAGCAAAACAATACACTTATTCTCATTTTCATAAATCATGGGGTTCTAAGTATGTCAAAAGATCAAGAAAAAAAAAATGAATAGTGGGTAGACAGACTCTTTTCTCACCTCTGTAGAATGTTTTTCTTTCTTTTTTTTTTTAATTTGCAAGTATATATATCTTTTGCTTTACAAGACATCACACAAATATGAAGGGAACTGACGAGCAAAATGTAAGAATGCAGAGTTATCAGATCAATATACAGACTGATGCTAAAAACATAAGTTTCTAGTGCCCCTGCCAATCCACGATTCTGTTGCAAACAGTGAAATATCTGTTACAAACAGTGAAATAAAATTAAAACTTGAGATTCTTATTTACAAAAAGAGGTGTTATATTTGAGAACCAAGAAAGAATATGCCAACTTCTCTTAGAAATGTTATAATTAACAATGTTCAAACTGAGCGAATAACCTGCTAGCTTTGCTTCCATATCATTCTGGTTTCCATAGAAATTAAAATCAGTTCAGCTAAATACTAACAATGTACGGTTTTGACCACCCAACCATAACACCATGGTTAGGGGTTTCTAAGATCAGATTATGAAATGATTCCAAAATTAGATTGTGTTTCTTGGTAGCAAGAAAAGTTTAAGAGTCAATTAGTTGCTACTGAATGTGGGGTCCCCATGCTCTTTTTCAGTCAAACAGAAAAAGTAACTTTACACATCTGATTATGAAGGTAAAGAGAAAACAAATACATCTTGTTAAAATTGAGTGTCTCGAAAGCCAATGTGGATGATGTCAAATGGATGTCTCCAAGAAATTGCAGAAAACTATACATGTGATTGTGTTTGGCCTTCTGTGCTGTGTAGTTATAAGTTCATAAACTAGATTTTGAACCCTATTTTGTCTGTGTAAATCACATATAGTATCATTCATGTCTGTGCAGCAGTATACACTGCAGACAACTCCATTTTTTTCAGTATGATTAATCCAATATAAGTAGGAATTTGACCTATGCGTATAAAAACTGCATTAAATACTCAAAAGAATAACATTTTAAAGCTAGGTTTTACTAGATTACAAGACTACAAAAATCAGAGCCATCTCATTAAATCCTATGGATGTTGCCAGAATAGTAGTAAATTGCTCTAATACTTATTTTTCCAGCAAGAACAGGCAGTATATGGATATGCAACCAAAGCAGTTTAATACTCCAGATATTTTCAGACAAAAAACAAGTTGTGCTCCCTGGGAACAGGACAATCTTGCTACAGATTTGTACAAATGTCACCCTAATCTCACATCCATAATAGATAAAGGTAATAGTAACATTAAAAATGTTAATAACTGAAGACATATAGATATGCCAGACTATTGTAATTCAACTAATCTTAGAAAAACATTTGGTCGTGCTTTAAATTGGTATGTTTAGGAATATTTGACACAAAACTGATATATGATCTAAAATATGATTTAAAATATATATAAAGCATTTTAGGGAAAATGGCAAATAGAAGCTGTGCTAGATTATATTGGCAGATATAAGTATAGTAATTTTTATAGCTGTCTTTTAATAGTTCATATATTTCTTACAATATTTTTTTTATACTTTTCTCACAAGAAGATAATTAATTAAATATGTTGCTATACTGTTACATGTGTAGCAGAAAGTTAGAAATGTACTTAAAATAATAAAAAATTCAAGTAGTTTATTTGAATAGTTAACGAATATCACTTGAAAATTGCTTGTTGATGTCCTCAAAGACAAGTGTATTTCAAAGGGCTACATTATGTATCATTTGAGAAGTACATGGGCACTTTCAGAAATTATTCATTAAGAGAATTCAACGGTTAATGTTAGTATTTTCAAAGGGATTTAAGTGGATTAGATAAGGACTTGGTCACTGAAATCCCACAGCCTCCATTGAAAATGTCAGCTAAAGTGAATGTTTCGGTAATAAAGTCACACATGCACAGTCACTAATTTATATTTATTTTGTATTCAGTTATATTGTACTTGAGCCAAAAAAGAACCTGAGCATTTGAAGAGAAACTTCTTTAAAAATGCAAGTCGCCGATAGCAGGAGTAGTCTAGTGTTTAAGTCCAAATAAAATGCCTAAGTTAAGAAAAGTATATGTTGTGTTCAGGTTGCATTTGCCTGAAAAGCAATATGTTGATTCAGTTTCTTTGTGGAAAATACATTTTTGATTTTTTTTATGAAGTAAAAATTTTCTGTGAAGAATTCCACTTGTCAGGTACTTCCACCAAAAATCCTTTCCACAAATAATTGCAAAATCAATTCACATTAGCATTTACTTTTTGTGAAGCAGTAAATTGGTAGGGATGACTCTGCTAATGCAGTTATCAGTGCAAATGGATTGAGTGGAATCTCTTGTTAAAATTCTATGACGTTCCAGACATGGCATCTTAAACACTGTACTTGCAGTTATGTATCTATGTATGTAAGACTTTAATTTAGAACATAATTGGGAATGGTGCTAAAAATGTTAAAAATGGTGCTTTATGAAAACTGAATGCATGCAGAGTCCCTAGATTTATCCAAACTATTAAAGTGACAGCTGCTTCTGTCAATTTAAAAATAATTGCTCATTATTAAATATCTCTCTCTGAGCCAGCAATGTGAGGTTGCAACCCAGAAAGCCAACCGTATCCGGGGCTGCATCAAAAGCAGCATGGGCAGCAGGTCAAGGGAGGTGATTCTGCCTCTCTACTCCGCTCTCATGAGACCCCACCTGGAGTACTGCATCCAGCTCTGGGGCCCTCAACATAAGAAGGACATGGAGATGTTGGAGCGAGTGTAGAGGAGGGCCATGAAGATAATCAGAGGGCTGGAGCACCTCTCCTGTGAAGACAGGCTGAGAGAGTTGGGATTGTTCAGCCTGGAGAAGAGAAGGCTCCAGGGAGACCTTCTAGCAGCCTTCCAGTACCTGAAGGGGGCCTACAAGAAAGCAGGAGCGGGACTTTTTAGAAGGGCAAGTAGTAACAGGACAAGGGGTAACGGTTTCAAACTGCAAGAGGGTAGATTTAGATTAAATATTAGGAAAAAATTCTTTACTCGAGAGTGGTGAGACACTGGCACAGGTTGCCCAGAGAAGCTGTGGATGTCCCCTCCCTGGCAGTGTTCAAGGCCAGGTTGGATGGGGCTTTGAGCAACCTGGTCTAGTGGAAGGTGTCTCTGCCTGTGGCAGCGGGGTTGGAACTAGATGATTTTTAAGGTCCCTTCCAACCTAAACCATTCCATGATTCTATGATTGTATAAGTATGTTAATTAAGCATACTTACATATGTTTCTAAAGAAACTATAAACTGGAAGTCTCTTTCTTTCCAAAGAAAGGAACACTGACAAATATATACTTCTCTCTCCTTTCTTTTCTAAGGGTTTTTTGCTTTTAGTAAAAGCAAAGTGATGTGATTTTTGTTGTATCTAAAGTTTTCCATTTTCAGTGCTTTATAAAACAGTGAAATCCATTAAAGTCAGAGAAAACATTATGCTATACATAACAGAGTATCCTTTTCAACCAGAATTATTTTTTTCCCTGAGGATGGAAAAAATATGATGTGGTTAAACAGGATAAAACTTCCTACATTTTTTTCTTTCTTTTTAAATTCAGTAGCAGCTAAAATGACATATTTGATATGTTTGCTCAAAGTCCATAGAAAAAAAAAGTGCATTAGATGAAAACTGAACATTAATGGTGAAAGGGTATCAGAACTGCCTTTATAAATTAGGAGTCTATTGACAGTGAAATAGTACTAAGCCTGTACATGCCTATGCATTCAACAGAGCTGGGCTCAATTATGCCAAATAAGAAATGTCCCAGAAATTTGAACGATATAAGAGAACATTATAATGATCTATCCCAACCCTGTGCACAGTACAGGCTGTACTATTTCAATAGGTAGAAATATGAAAAGACTCTTTCTTGTACCAGAGATATTCTCATAGGAAATGCCATATTATAGGCATATATAGGCTAGATAAATATTTGTATTTAGACATATATGTTTATTGAGAAAACTTTAACATTATTTAACCAATACATATATAATATATATGTATATAATGCTATTTAACCAATATATATGAGATCCCAGACAGAATGGTATTCTTATATCAGCTAAAAAAGACTGACTAACAGTATGCAGCTGAATAGACATATAATATTTCCACATATATCAATTAGTGAGGTCAGTTTTCAACATCTATCTAGACACAGACAGCCATGTAAAATTATACATCAATATTCATCGAAACAAGTGGAAAGTCTAGGTTATGAGACTTTTAAATTTTATGCCTCTAATTTGTCTCCAGTAGCTGTGAAAATGATCTTCCACATAGGTAGTAGGATTCCCTAACTGATGTTTAGGCACTTCCATCTAAACTGGGAGACAGATGAGTTTACAGCCTTTTCTTTTCTCTTTTTTTTTTTAATACATGTTTGTGCAATACCTAACACAATGGAGAGTTTATCTTTGCTTTATGGACTCCAGTTATTAGTAAACGTAGTGAATAAATCATTCCCTGTTGCATTCATGAGAGAGGCCAAAGACTGAGTGGAAATGATAAGCACAACACTGCACTTGGTAGCCAAGTATGATGATTGCCTCTGTACAAGAGAGTTTGAAAATGTCAGGCAGATGCCAGCCTTTAGGAGAAGTTGTTCCTGGTGATACACCGGGTCCCAGACAGAGCAAAGGGCTTCACTGGCTCTCACAAAACCTTGTTTGAGCCTATTTAGCTAAACCAGAGTTGCAGTACTCTATGCCTACCACCCTATTCCCTTCCAACTTTCTGACTGGATATATGCTTTGCTGGGGGTCAAAAAAACATTATTGATCCATACCGGCACATGTAGGATGACTTGTTTTATTGCAGCCCTTCCTTTTTATACCTGTTTTGCAGTTAAAGAGAGAGTGACTAGAAGTTTCTCTATGAATTGGATCTGAAGAAGAATTAGTGTGACTGGGAGCATGCTTCCAACTGTTTTTTTGATAAGAACTATGTTCACTTTGATAAAGAGGAAATATCTGCTACACTCTTATTCAGTTGATTATGATTTGAATATCTTCTTTTTAAAACAAAATACTGTATTGGTTTTGTTTATATTTGGGAAACCGTCTTCCACTTAATTATCATCCATCACTACACGTGTGGGCTGGCCCAACATACCTCTGCAAGTCTAAGGAAGCAATAGGTATACTGAACCTTCACTGATATAAAACAGTGAAATCAACGTAGATCCACTGAAGTCGTGAATAATATGTCAATTTACATTGAATGGTAATGTAAATTGCAGTGGATTTGCATGCAATTTAATTTTCACTGAGTATCAATGGTAGTTAGTCTGATTATATTAAAATTGAGTACTGGGAACCCCCAGTACCTGGCATAAACGGAGAAAGTGTAAGTAGAAACTTACGCACATGTAGCATAACAAGGAAAATTTTAATTCCTGGATTATTCAGTATCTCAAATTGGAAAACTATTCTTTCAGAGAGAAGAAAAATGTGGTGCTATTGAAATATTTGCTTCTTGAATAAATGTGTAGTCACTCCAAGAAAAAAGGTGTTTGAAGTATGGTGATGGAAATGCCAGGTGTAGACTAGACTCATTTTACATAATAGCATTCATTAAAGAATAAAATTATCATCATTCATCATCAGACCTGATTCCTACTGTACTGCTGCAAACTTTACATTGATTTATCACACAGAAGTTGTGAAACTCTGTTTGTACCAATACTTAAAACAAATAGTTAAGCCAGATCACACAATTTTTCTCAGACTCTTCAGATTTCTCTTATGTAGAAAGGTTATAGAAACAGCCAGGTGTGGACAAATATTGCTCAGGGCTTATTTTTGCACACTTGCCCAAACATCTTTTTACAATCAATTACTTAAAGGCGATCAGGTACAGGTTCAGACAAGACATACTCTTACTGAAACAAATGTTGCTGCAAACCAGGTTGTGCAATCTCCTAAGCAAACTCTTCTAATACTTATGTTGACTTTCTGCTCTGGAGGCCCCCCCACTTTTGTATGACTGTATTAGAGAATGCAGGCATTACAATTCCTCTTGTTAAAACAGAATTCAGCTAGTTAACTAAATACACTGAGTAAGAGAAAAGAAAACTGGGCAGCCTGTTTTAACTGTGAACATCACGTTCCCTCTGAATAAGTGCAGCTACTTATTGCTGCAGGTGAACAACAAGACTTCCTGCTGATGAAAGGGGTATGTTATTGCAATATAGAGAGTGAAAAAAATACTGCTGCAGGAGATGTGGACAGATGTGGTTTTTTGGATCTGTAGGAATGATAAACTGTCTAACTGATCCATAGTGAAGTAGAAAACTCTATCCTTGACTTAATTAATAGTCCAGGAAACTGGCTATACTCCATGGATCTACTCCCTAGTAAGCTGAAACACCAGGGATCTCTGCTTCTCAATTACATGTAGTGAACGGCAATTGTTACACTCTGTGCAAGATTTCAGTATCCCGCAGGCTACTCAAAATTGAAGTCTTGAGGAGAAAATTGAAAACACGAGATTTGTTGCTTAAGTCGCAGAGTGGTCTGCAGCATCTTTTGAAAGTCTGGATTTACAGTGGTTAATGGCTCTTCCTGCCAGGGTGAACTACAAAGGTTACTCAGCTAAGATATGCTAATCTTCATATTATAACAGTTCTTCTATTTTTCAGATGGTCCCATAGGATTAAGGAATCTGGCTTTAGAACTTCAAGTGGCATTAAAATGACAAGGAAGCCTTCTTAAACACCAAGGTATGGTACTGAAATATTGTATTTAGATTGTATTTAGCTATACAGGGCTTACAAATAGTGGAGTCTCACATCTCTTAATAGAGTCACAAAATCAAGAAGCAATTTATAAAGCTACTTACTGGGAAGAACAGGAAGACAGCTATCATGCTTTATGAGTAGCAAAATAACATATTTCAAAATGCAATAGTTAATAAAGTTGGCAAAATTATATTTAATTAATTATGAAATCCAAAACACTATGAGAAACAAATAATAAATGATAAAGTGTTCAAATCAGGACTTTTGCAGTATATGGACTTTGTCTCTAAAGATCATTCACGTAATCTGGAAAGTGAGAACAGGTTTTATGATAACATTTTTTTACATTTGTTATTGTTACATCTTTCAAAAAGAAGCAGTATTAGCTTATACCAAAATTATGTTTTCATTTGAGCAAGGGTATAGCTTTTGCAAGATTATGTGTAAAAAATTCATGAGATCTACCTTGTTGTTGTTCACTGTTATTTCCATAGGCCAAGCTCTGTATTGGTAAGGAGAAAAAATGTACAGATACATAAACATACACAATATACTTCATCTACATTGCATCTATCTGAGACCAGACTGAAAATTTTCTGCATCTATTGTTGCTATTGGAAATAATAACAATAAATGAAACAATATCATCACAACATTTCACAGAATCACAGAATCACAGAATGTTAGGGATTGGAAGGGACCTCGAAAGAT
This sequence comes from Nyctibius grandis, assembly GCF_013368605.1. Lineage (NCBI taxonomy): Eukaryota > Metazoa > Chordata > Aves > Nyctibiiformes > Nyctibiidae > Nyctibius > Nyctibius grandis. The sequence goes on along the minus strand of NC_090662.1, from coordinate 10,765,858 downwards.
CATCTAGTCCAATCCCCCCGCCGGGGCAGGATTGCCTAGACCATATCACACAGGAACGCGTCCAGGCGGGTTTTGAATGTCTCCAGAGAAGGAGATTCCACAACCTCTCTGGGCAGCCTGTTCCAGTGTTCAATCACCCTCACCGTAAAGAAGTTTTTCCTCATATTTAAGTGGAACCTCCTGTGTTCCAGCTTGCACCCATTGCCCCTTGTCCTGTCAAGGGATGTCACTGAGAAGAGCCTGGCTCCATCCTCTTGACACTTGCCCTTGACATATTTATAAACATTGATGAGGTCACCCCTCAGTCTCCTCTTCTCCAAGCTAAAGAGACCCAGCTCCCTCACCCTCTCCTCATAAGGGAGATGTTCCACTCCCTTAATCATCTTCGTGGCTCTGCGCTGGACTCTCTCTAGCAGTTCCCTGTCCTTCTTGAACTGAGGAGCCCAGAACTGGACACAATACTCCAGATGCGGCCTCACCAGGGCAGAGTAGAGGGGGAGGAGAACCTCTCTCGACCTACTAACCACATCCCTTCTAATACACCCCAGGATGCCATTGGCCTTCTTGGCCACAAGGGCACATTGCTGGCTCATGGTCATCCTGCTGTCCACTAGGACCCCCAGGTCCCTTTCCCCTGCGCTGGTCTCCAACAGCTCTGCCCCCAACTTGTACTGGTACATGGGGTTGTTCTTGCCCAGATGCAGGACTCTACACTTGCCCTTGTTATATTTCATTAAATTTCTCCCCGCCCAACTCTCCAGCCTGTCCAGATCTCTCTGAATGGCTGCGCAGCCTTCCGTTGTGTCAGCCACTCCTCCCAGTTTGGTGTCATCAGCGAACTTGCTGACAGTGCACTCTAATCCCTCATCCAAGTCATTAATGAATATATTGAATAGAACTGGTCCCAGAACCGACCCTTGCGGGACTCCGCTAGACACAGACCTCCAACTGGACTCTGTCCCGCTGACCACTACTCTCTGGCTTCTTTCCTTCAGCCAGTTCACAATCCACCTCACTACCCGATCATCCAGACCACACTTCCTCAGTTTAGCTGCGAGGATGCTGTGGGAGACCGTGTCAAACGCTTTACTGAAATCGAGATAGACCACATCCACAGCTTTACCATCATCTATCCACCGGGTAACATCCTCATAAAAGGCTATCAAGTTGGTTGAGCATGACTTCCCCTTGGTGAAGCCATGCTGAGTGCCCCTAATGATCCCCCTATCCTTGATGTGCCTAGAGACAGCACCAAGGACAAGTTGCTCCATCACCTTTCCGGGGATGGAGGTGAGGCTGACCAGTCTATAGTTCCCCGGGTCCTCCTTCTTGCCCTTTTTGAAGACTGGAGTGACATTCGCTTTCTTCCAGTCCTCAGGCACCTCTCCCATTGCCCACGACTTAGCAAAGATGATGGAGAGTGGCCTAGCAATGACTTCCACCAGCTCCCTCAGCACCCGCGGGTGCATCCCATCAGGGCCCATGGATTTATGGACGTCCAGGTTGCTTAATTGGTCCCTGACCCAGCCCTCATCAACCAAGACAGATTCCTCCTCTATCCTGACTTCTTCTGGGGCCTCAGGGGTCCGGGGCTCCTCAGGACAGCCTCCAGCAGTATAGACAGAGGCAAAGAAGGCATTCAGTAACTCCGCCTTCTTTTTATCCTCTGTCTCCAGGACCCCCACCTCATTCATCAGTGGGCCTACATTGCCTCTAGTGTTGGCTTTACCTGCAATGTATTTGAAGAAGCCCTTTCTGTTGTCCATGACCTCTCTTGCAAGGTTTAATTCCAAGGAGGCCTTAGCTTTCCTAGTTGCCTCCCTACATCCTCTGACAACAGACTTATATTCCTCCCAAGTGGCCAGCCCCTCCTTCCATGATCTGTACACCCTCTTCTTCCACTTGAGTTTGCCCACCAGTTCCCTGTTTAACCATGCAGGTCTCCTGGTACCCTTCCTTGACTTCCTACCTGTTGGGATGCTCTGATCTTGAGCTCGGAAGAAGCAGTCCTTGAATGCTAACCAACTATCTTGGGCCCCCTTACCTTCTAGTACCCTGTCCCATGGGATTTCCCCTAGCAATTGCTTGAAAAGGCCAAAGTTGGCTCTCCTGAAGTTCAGGGTTGTGATTCTGCTAGCTATTCTGTTCCTGCCACATGAGATCCTGAACTCTACCATCTCATGGTCACTACAACCAAGGCTGCCCTCAACCCTCACCTCTTCAACCAGACCCTCCTTGTTAGTGAGGATAAGACCCAGCAGCGCTCCTCTCCTAGTTGGCTCATCCACCATTTGCATCAGAAAGTTATCATCAACGCACTGGAGGAACCTCCTGGACTGGTGATGGCTGGCTGAGTAGGCCTCCCAGCAAATATCAGGGTAGTTGAAATCCCCCACGACAACCAGGCCCTGTAATTGCGAGACTGCTCTCAGCTGCCTGTAGAAGGCCTCATCACCCTCCTCATCCTGATCCGGTAGCCTGTAATAGACACCCACAACAGTATCACCCCTGCCAGCCTGCCCCTTAATTCGCACCCACAAACTCTCAACTCGCTCCTGATCCGCCCCTGGACAGAACTCAATACATTCTAGCTGCTCACTCACATAAAGAGCAACTCCACCACCTCTCCTTAGTGGCCTGTCTTTCCTGAACAGGACATAGCCATCCATGACCACATTCCAGTCATGCGAGGCGTCCCACCAAGTCTCTGTAATTGCCACTAGATCATAGCCCCCCGACCGAACACGGATTTCTAACTCCTCCTGCTTATTCCCCATGCTGCGTGCACTGGTGTACAGGCATTTCAGGGAGCGAGCTGGGCACACCGATTTCACCCCAGGGGGATGGGAGGCCTCCTGGTCTACCTCAACACTAGAGCGTTGCCCCAGTGGTGCAAGCCCAGCTACTACCCCATCCCCCTTCGAATCTAGTTTAAAGCTCTCCGAATGAGCCCTGCTAATTCCTGTCCCAGAACCCTTTTGCCCCTACGACATAAACCTTTCCCATGTATCACTGTCACACCAGTTGTCCTATAAAACCAGCCATTATCAAAGAACCCAAAGCCCTGCCTGTAGCACCAGTCTCGTAGCCAGGCATTAATAGAGAGAATCCTACTGTTCCATCCCACTTCATCACCTGAAAATGGAAGGAGGGAGGAGAAAACAACTTGTGCCCCAGACTCTTTCACCAACCGTCCTAGGGCCTTGTAGTCTTTCTTCATCCCCCTCAGACTACGGGATGCAGCTTCTTCCCCACCTGTCTGGAAGGGGAAGTACTTACTTTCAAGTAAAGAGAAACTCACATCTCCTTGTCGTATGTGAGGCAGTAAAAAAAAAAAGGTATTTTGAAAAATTTTATCATGCCAACTGAGAACTTGACATTTAAGGTTGTGTCAGATTCTGTCAAAGCATAATGCAGTATAATGCAACATAGTTCTTCAGTTCAAATCTGTTTTCAATGTGCTTATGCATGCTAGCCTGAGCTGACCAACTGTAGCTGCAGAAAGGCAACAATGGTTTCCATTCCAGCCATTCCAAATAACCAATTTGTCCTAAAATTACTTACCTCAAACTGTATTCCCAAGTGCAGAACTACCCATGTATGAAGTTCAGAGCTATTTGCCTGATTTAAGAAGGGAAGAAGATACAAAGGAAATAATATCTGAGGGATATTTTGTAATTCTATATCTTCCTCTACAATATTGTCACACTTCCATTTATGATCCTAGTTATAACTACAAGGGTAAAAACAAGGCATAAAGGAAATAGCAGAGATATTTAGATAAATTATCTAAATATTTAATATCCCACAACATTGTTGTTCTTTGTTTTGGATTTCATTTCAACAAAGTAATTGTTTTGGAGGGTTTCATTATATGAATCTTTGCTAATGACTAGTTTTCAAATAAGTCAGTCACTTCCTACATTTTGGTTGTAGAGTGTGATTCTGATTTTCTGAGAATGTAGGTAAGGAAAACAAAGAGGCTACAGCTTCTAACAGCTGAAACAGTTGAAAAAAAGCAACAAGCTTTCAGACACAAGATCTTTTCCCATGTCTCTCAGACGTTATATTTAAACCTCCAATGTAGGATTGTGATTCCACAGAATGACATTTTGCATTTTAATTAGATTAAGAGTGTCCTACTGAGGAAGATAAGCCATCTGTCTGACTGATTACAGATCTGAAAGATTAGAAAGACCTCTAAAGGTTATGTGTCTCTAACTCTCCAACAAGGGACAGCATTTAAAAACACAACTAACATAGGTTAAGATTATCAACATGACTGATATTGATCTATCAGTTCAGATAAAGCTCTTCACTTGCTGCTCTCTGACTTTCTGCTGTGTACACGCTGGAGGGAAGGGATGTCATCCAGAGGGACCTTGATAGGCTTGAGAGGTAGACCTGTGTGAATCGCATGAAGTTCAACAGGCCAAGTGCAAGGTCCTGCATGTGGGGTGGGGCAATCCCAAGCACAAATACAGGCTGGGCGGAGAATGGATTGAGAGCAGCCCTGAGGAGAAGGACTTGGGGGTGATGGTTGACGAGAAGCTCAACATGAGACGGCAATGTGCACTTGCAGCCCAGAAAGCCAACTGTATCCTGGGCTGCATCAAAAGAAGCGTGGCCAGCAGGTCAAGGGAGGTAATTCTGCCCCTCTACTCCACATTCGTGAGACCCCACTTAGAGTACTGCATCCAGCTTTGGGGGCCCCAACATAAGAAGGACATGGAGCTGTTGGAGCGAGTCCAGAGGAGGGCCACAAAGAAGATCAGAGGGCTGGAGCACCTCTCCTGTGAAGACAGACTGAGTTGGGGTTGTTCAACCTGAAGAAGAGAAGGCTCCAAGGAGACCTTCTAGCAGCCTTCCAGTACCTGAAGGGGGCCTACAGGAAAGCAGGAGAGGGACATTTTACAAGGGCCTGTAGTGACAGGAAGAGGGGGAATGATTTTAAAACTGCAAGAGGGAAGATTTAGATTAGATATTAGGAAAAAATTCATTCCTGTGAGGGTGTTGAGACACAGGCACAGGTTGCCCAGAGAAGTTGTGGATGTCCCCTCCCTGGCCATGTTTAAGGCCAGATTGGATGAGGCTTTGAGCAACCTGGTCTAGTGGAAGGTGTCCTTGCCCATGGCAGGAAGGGTTGGAACTAGATGATCTTTAAGGGCCCTTCCAACCAAAACCATTCTATGATTCTGTGATTCTATGACCTGGACCCTATAAATAATAGAAGGCTGTGGATTCTCATAACAAGATGTGAATAAGATATCTACCATGATTCTGGTTGTAACATGAGGATGATGGCATATGTATAGGCACAAAGCCTGCTGAGGCCATTTTAAGAACCCTTGCCAGAAGAAATGTGTCACCATGGCACAACCTTATCTAATTTTGACACATTAATCTGTACCATCCTTAATCAAACTCCAGTGGTTGTTTTAGATGTGGTTGGTTTTGGTGTTTTACCAGGTTTGGTTTTTTTTTGGGGGGGGGAGGTTCAGGGCAGGGAATGACTTTCTCCCGATTCTTTCCCCTTGGTCCACTGAATTTTTTTCCGAGGATGATAACAGTCTCTTTCTTTTCTAGTATAGCTGCAACCACAGATCCTAGGTGACGTAACTATAGGGATAGCTAAAATAGAAAAGACTGTGGAATCATAAACAACCAGAAACTGGGTGTGGATTCACAAAAACCCAGAAAAATTACTTAGTCACACTACTTTATGAATCAGAAGGGAATACTCTGCCTGAATATTAGTAACCACCAAGGCCTAAACTCAGCTTTACTTCCCAAACAGTACAAATTCATCAGCATACTTCTAATACCTGGAGGAGACTAAGTTAGCTATGAACAGAAAGAAACAAGTAACATTTGAAGGATCACACATCTTCACACTTCTTCACTACACTGTTAATTTGGGCTTTTACTGTTTTCATTCATACAATAAACTCGAGGCCAAGTTTAGGAATACTTCATAGAAAGTGAAAAGCCCAGCTTGGGTATATGAGATAGTTCTGTCCTGATTTTGCAGTAAGGATGCAGTGAGAACAAAACTAATTAAGCTTCCAAAAACACAAGCTCCCTCAAAATTTGGAAAAGATCAGAAGAGCCTCAGCCAGCTGAAGCACTAAAAAATCAGGGGATATTTTCACAGAAGTCCCAAACACATGTTCAGAGGATATGCTGAATTTGAGCTTCAGCATCCGGTATATATATATAGCTCAAATCTTCTTCAACTGACCTTAATGCATACAAAAATTAATACAAATGTAATGTATATGTAAGTAGGGAGACCTTGCCATTTTTCTTCCCCTTTTCCCGTAGAATATTTTTCTAGAACCATCTGTTCATCAGCTGAAAGACAAGTTAATGTTGAAATTACATAGAATGCAATGCATGATTCTTCAGATATTTCTGAATTCATTATGTACTGATTTTTACAACTCAGAACAAATCCCACATATTCTTATATCATCAGTCATCATTATAAAATGTTTATCCAAAGGAATGTATCCTTTTAACACAGAAACAGACACAAAAGGGTATTCAATTTAGAAATGCTCAGCTTGGGAAAACAAACACGTCACTTATTCAGTATTCATGAACGATCTATTGTTCTGTTTGATTATGTCACTATCTTTCCATATTATCCAAGGACAGAACAAAATTTTTATCTAGTGTAAAACTCTAGATAACCTGAACAGCACATCAGAAGTACAGTCTATTAATTTAGCCTTATGAATTTTACCCAGGAATTTATTGCAGATTGAGAGCTTACATTTGTCTTAGATCAAAAGTTTAATTATTTTAACTAAGAATTCATAGAATCATAGAGTTGTTTTGGTTGGAAAGGACCTTTAAGGTCATCAAGTCCAACCATTAACCTAGCACTGCCAAGTCCATCTCTAAACCATGTCCCTAAGCACCACATCTATGTCTTTTAAATACCGCCAGGGATGGTGACTCCACCACTTCCCTGCACAGCCTGTTCCAATGCTTGACAACCCTTTCAGTGAAGAAATTTTTCCTGATATCCAATCTAAACATCCCCTGGTGCAACTTGAGGCTGTTTCCTCTTGTCTTATCTCTTGTTACTTGGAAGAAGAGACTGACACCCACCTCACTACAACCTCCTTTCAGGTAGTTGAGAGAGTGATAAGGTCTCCCCTCAGCCTCCTTTTCTCCAGGCTAAACAACCCCAGTTCCCTCAGCCGCTTCTCATAGGATTTATGCTCTAGACCCTTTACCAGCTCCATTGCCCTTCTTTGGATTTTCTCCAACACCTCAATGTCTTTTTTGTACTGAGGGGCCCAAAAGTGAACACAGAAGGTGCGACCTCACCAGTGCCGAGTACAGGGGGATGGTTACTTCCCTAGTCCTGCTGGCCACACTATTTCTGATACCAGCCAGGATGCTGTTTGGCCTTCTTGGCCATCTGCGCACACTGCTGACTCATATTCAGCTGGCTGTTGAACAAGACACCTAGGTTCTTTTCCACCAGGCAGCTTTCAAGCCACTCTTAACCAAGCCTATGGCGTTGCTTATATACCAAAACATAAGCTGTGCAAGGGCTAATAATAATTTAAAAAATTACTTATTTCCACTATTTATACTATTTAGTTACATAAATACTTTTCCAAACCAATCCAGCTCTGTTTAAGAACAATTTAACTTCATCTTTTGTAATCTTCCTTAATAATCTCTACAGGGAAACAAAAGGTTTAATACTGTGCAGAATGAAAAGGTCTTCTAATACTGATAGATTTTGTCAATCAGGCTACCAGGAATGGTGATATGGTACCGCTTCAGTGCTGTGCTTCAGTCATTACATTGTCAGCATCCAATACCCTCCAATAACAAAACAACTCATTTTTGTAAACCTGCTCCTTATCTAGACTTTAAATAAAAATTACCCTAAATAAAAATTACCCTAAATAAAAATTACCCTAAATAAAAAGTGATAGTTTCTAGAATTTTTAAACATGTGCAATAAATAGATAATAACTCATTGAAATTAACTGATTGATTGCTTTTGCATTGAATTGGCTTAGTAAGTCAATGTAAGTCCTCTACCTTGAGTTGAAAATTTAACGGTTGCTTTCTGTGTCCTCAAATTCGTATTCAAATATAGTAAAAGGGAGGTCTGCTCAAGAAAATCAGACAGGACAGAAGCTCTTCTGTTTGTAAAAAGTTATTAGTTTTTCTTTATTCAGACCTCACCAAAACTGAGCAAGAGACAAAAGCCACAAAAGAATGGGTAGAAACACTGCTATAGTCTACAAACAAGAACCTGTACATAATAAATACAACTGTTGACACAAAGTAAATATATTCTAAAATGTGAGAAATTTATTTATTTATTAAACTGATGTCTGTAGAGAACATGGAGAGTACCATAAAAATATGGTAGTATCACTACTAGAGAGGATGTTAATGACATGGTATTGGCTGAGGTCAATGAGGCCACACAAAATAATAAAATTACATTAGAAAATGTCTTGGACATCTCTTTTGTAAACTGATTATCTGGCATAATAAAGAAAACATTTAGGGAAGTTCTATTTTCTGTGTTAAATGGTTCCTTATTGGAATGGCTTGTTTTGGAACATATCAAAGGAAATGTTAGTCAAAAATTGAAAAAGTAGTTATACTTGAGACATTAAGTAATAGTGACCACATCAGAATTAAATTTGGCTCTCTTAGAGGAGGAATAATATTTAAAAAGAAAAAAAAGGAGAAATATTAACCTTATGATACGAAACTTCAGAAGAGAATCAAAACCAAAAGCAAAACATATGAAAAATAAAATAAAAAGGACCGAAATAATTTAAAGTTAATTTAAATCCTTGTATTACTAGCTGGAAGTTCCATAAACACATGATACCAATCATACATATTTCTGGACCTCGAAGAATCAGGAAAATGAATTAAAAAACCCCACAAAGCAAAGCAGAAAGAGTCTTAGATGGGTTTTTTTGCATCAAGCAGAAACCACTTTAAAAAAAAGAAACAGCCCAATGAAGCCAACAAAAAAGAACGCACCATGACACATGAACTGATGAGGGTTTGATGCTTGACCAGGTTATGATGAGATGATAAGTTAACATGCATCAACTGACATGTGATAACTGGATGCCTCAGAATCAAAGTAATTTTGTCCCTAAATTACAACGATTCTGTGAAGTTGCTTAAATTTATATTTGCTGCAGGCCATGAATGTGTACCCAGATGCCATGTGACTTGCTAAACCATTGCAAACTGAGTGTGTTCCTGAGTCCTGTGTTTGCGATTTGCAAAGCTACAGTGAAATCTAAAGAATGAGTCGTCAAACTCAAAACCAGTAAAACAATCTGCAGAAGGATGCGTTTGTCACCTGGGCTACCTTACAATAAATCAGCAACTGAACATTTCCTTGCAGTTGTTCTTCACCACAATAATTTAAGGAAATACCTGTTCAAAACATACTTGTTTCAAGTAATAATGATAAGCCTCTATCCTAGAGAAAAAGTACCACTAACTCACTGATAATGTATTAAGGAGTTATTAGTACTTAGCAACTTTCATCAAAAAGCAATTTTACCAAACTTGGGCACTCTTAAATTGGGGATCAGACTTTCCAAGAAAGCATGTAGTATTTCAAGAAATAAATACAAAGCTCTTTCAATTTACTGTCCATTTTTTCCAATATTCGGGGTTTCTGTTTCCAAGATTTCTTTGCAATGCTGAACAGTATAATTCTAAAAAACTAATGCTTATATACTAAAAAATGTTTAGATTTCAGAACCTAGGACCTCAAAGATAAATACTGTAGCTCAATTTATTAATATGACAGCCTCAGCATTGCTAAGACAATTCATATGGAATTTTTGAATTAAATACTTAACTGCTAGCAAAAATAAGCATTCTTGTGAAGACTACAATTGAAAGACAACACCTGTCATTTTCTCTTTAAAAGTGTTGCTACTGTTTCTGGCAATTGAGAGACAACAAGGTTTGTTTTAACATTCCTAAACTATTTGCAAAATTGTAGTTAGTTAACAGTATCTAGATAAACATTACAAAAGAATAAATGGCAGCAGCTTATGGAGAAATATAGTTTCATCAGCACATTAGAATCTTTGGAATGCATTTACAATAAAATCAATAAAAGGAAAAAGGTTAATTTATCTGACTTATTATCTCAAAGCACTTTAAATAAAATGCTGCCGTACTTAAGGACTTGGGAGGTTACTGATAAATAAAACTGCTTGCTAGCACAACATAAACTAATTTATTAATAATTTATCACTCAGAGCTGAGTGATGGCATTTAAGATAACACTAAGTAAACAGAGAATGCTTTTTTGTTATTAGTCCTAAATTAAAATATGCCTAGATACCCATAGAGTTTATTTTTAATCTTGCTTGTCTACAAAATTGTCAGCTGCTAGACTGATAAGCTTTTTTTTTTTGACTGTTCATATTTCCAAGTATTTTGGTGAAAACTATCTGATACTGATACAGTGGGATTGATTTAGGTTAGATAAAGTCCTGTCTCACCACTCTAGCTATCTGGTCTTCTCTAAAATTCTCAGTCCATACGTTTTTCTAGTAAGGACTCTTTCAATCTTCCACAGTCATATAGATCTTATGTGGTCTTTTTTTCCAGATGTTCTTTTCCTTTAACAGTCTATTGACCTGGACAGTTGTCTTCATTCCTTGGCTTCTTGCTCTAATATTCTCTCTCTAGAAAGCTCCACATGTGTGATATTTCCAAGACTCCCCTGGGAATAAGATCATGTTGAAATCCTATGGGGAAGGGCTGGGATGATAATCCTAACCCATCTGAAAGCAGGGAATATCACAGAAAATCTCTCCCAAATACTCATTTGTCGCACTGTCCCCAATTATTGGTAAAGGACAAAAAATTAAGAATCATATCCTACATGTTTATTACTTTTAGTCCTTTTAATCCTTAAGAACACAGACCTAGTGCCTTTAGCTCATGTAATTAGAAAATATCTTCAGCCTAAATTGTGCTTGGTGATCAGCTGGACTTCCTAGGAATAGCTGCCTGCAACACAGGAAAAGATTGACATTTCCATAGGAACTCTTGGAAAAGATAATTGCATTGCCACTGAATTGACAGTAGGTTATCTGGCTTCAGTACAGAAATACCAATTTCTGTATGATCTATGATAGTAAAGATTATTTGATTCTCTTTTGATGAAAGCGATAGCATAATTTCCTAAGAAAATGAAGCTTTCTTGATCACTCTGCTTATTGGTGACACAATCCATTTACCAGTTTGTTCCCTATGACACATGAGATCCCTCTGATGAATTTCAGATTTCTTGGGAAAAGGGTGGGGAGTAAAGGCAGTCTAAAAAACATTAAGTTTTTCCAAGTTTCATGAAAATCAGTAATTAAGAAATGGAAATACTCCATTAGTTCTTTAACCAAATCAGAGTCATTATCCATTTAATCCAGTTAGCAGGCAACTGGTCAATTAGCATGTTCAAACTGACTGGTCAACAAACACATGCAGAAACAATCATACCTCTGCCACCCTTCATACCTTTCTGCCACCCCAATCATACCTTTGTCCCCCTAGAGAGCCGAAGAAGTGGCTAATGAATATAAAGAGTTCCAGGAATACTATTGAAGGTTACATGAGAGGGAGATAGTTGCTATAAGGGAGACTTTAGTGCCTGGGATACCATTGTGTGTGCTGCAGCAGGAAAACATTGAGGATGAGGAAAGGTGAGTATGACTTAGGAAGGATTAAGTGATTTGTTAAGAAGTGGCGATACTAAAAAAGCTAGTGATAAAGAGAAGATCTCAGACTATTTCAGTAGGGGAAAGAACAGAGAAAGCTCAAGGGACATGAGATATAAGCATATAGGAGACTAGAATACATTTCTTTCACTTTTCATGTTTATTTTCTGCTTTAATGGTTGCCTCCTATTGAGGCATGTCCTTGTTCATATTTCTTATTGCCAGTGTCACGCTGCTTAATGATATTTCAGTCTCACTAGGCAAAACAATAGGTAGTTGGAAAGAAGTTTTATTCTCACATTTAGATAGCATAATTTTACTGAGAAAAAAATTATGAGATTTAGCAAGACTATAAATAATAGAGGATCCCAGGAGCTTGTTGAAAGTTTTTCATAAAACTTCAAAGTGAATCCAGAATTCTCAAATCTAATAGATTATTAACACATTATTGGTGATCCAATTGTCCCAACAGAAAAACATCTCAATGAAAGAAAAAGACTGTAACTCTTCTTTCCCAAAAGAAATATTTTAATTATAAAAGGATTTGGTTTAAAATTGCACACAGACAGGTTTTACGGGTACTATAGCTTCTATAAGCATCACATCAGATCTCTGGATTTCACCATCTGATAGAGCTACCAGTAGCTGTGAGGTCTTTACTGACATTCACCATCTACATTTTCAGCAGGTGTAAGGTCTTTATGAGGGTAAAGGGTAAGTCCTTAGGTTAGGAACTGATTGGTTAAGAACAAGTCTTGTCCAATCACCAACATTCAGATCAGCCTGAAGGCTTTCTAATCCAATTACGCAAGCTGCTCTCAGGATCTACGTCCACCCTTTGGTGCATTTTTAAAAGTCTATAAACAATCCTGTAGTGACTAAGTAGTATCAGCATTATTACAATCCCTGTGAAAACAACTTCAGAACTGCAAGATGCCAACAGAAACGCATTATTACCCTGTGCTACTGTGATGCAGTTACAACCATAAATATGGGACTCAGGTAGATGCAGTAATAGCTAGCCTCTGCAATCAAAATTACAATGTGCAGCAAGAGCAGACCTTACAAAGTGAAGGACCAAACACTTATAAAGCAAAAACCACTGAGACAGAGTTTGCACAGAAATCCACATCTGTAGAAACTTACCATCGTGTTGTACACAGTTAAACACAGAAGCCAAACGATGCCAATAAGGTTGCAGCGGGACTACAGTCGTGGATATAATGTATGACTAATTCGGAAAAACTCTGAAGCACCTTTTCGCCATAGATTAGAAATCTACTTTCTTCCTGTTAATTTATAGTTTACACCATTTAAAATATAAAACACGCTAAGACATGACAACTCTAACTCTCAGATATTCCCCATGGGTCCTGCAATACTCCCAGGCAATAGTATCAGATATCAGTACGTGGCAATATTTCTGTTACCTTTCAACAATCCCAAGGTAAAGTATTTCTATGCTGCTATCAAATTCACAGCACACTTCAGGAGCTGTTTCACAAGAATGTATAAACATCAGTTATTATTATTTTCAAATCTCTATGCTGTAAGTTTTTTGTTTTGTTTTACTTTTAAATTAAGAGTACAAGGAATTTTCAACAGCCCAGAGATCTAATTTTACAGCTCAAAGGTTTTAGTGCTATTACACATTAAAGCAGTAAATGTGAAACCACACAAAAATAATCCAATCCATTAACCTGATATTATAATTTGTTGCATTTTCTAACAAAGGATTGTTCCGTGTCAAGAAAATTACAGAGACCACATATAACACTTGTAACATCTGTTTCACAATTCTAAATGACAAGTACCCACACATATTACAGTGCTCTATAAAATCCTCAAAGAAGCATTTGCTGAAAATACCATTTTCCTTATAACAAACGAGCATGGCAAGTTGTAAGTCTCAAGCCTTTTCATCAGTGTTTTAACCAAAGAATAAAATGGAAAGTGAAATCATACACATAAATCAAAATGGTTAGAGTTTCATGTTGCTTTGTAATGCCTAGGGTATGGGCAAAACAGAACAACTTTTGTCGTGATTGGTTTTAATCAATCATGCTACAGGGATCGCCACAAAGAATCTGTGCCTTAGACTTTGATCTTGGAAACAAACCCCAACTCAACTCTTAATCAATGGAGTCATTTGTATGATTAAAGGAACACACATGATCAAGTATTTATAGAATCAGCGTTTTAGGATATGGTCTATAAGGCAGCTTTGTGTGCAGCAGAAATAACTTAAACAACTTGTATGTAACCACTGTTTATTACTGCTTCTTGGTCAGAGAGCAGCTGAGCTCTGGCAAGCAGCCGTGAGAGGCTTACCTATTTCAATATGAAGTGCATCAGTTTAGCTGAAACTGCTCTGAAAGATGCTTAACCTAAGTCAGCATATCATGTTTAACCTAAATCGCCATGTTGTGCTTAAACGAAGCCAGCATATTGTGCACCGAACATCGAGTCATTACTGTGGTCCAGAGATAGCTGTGTCCAGCAGCTATTGTAGCCACTTTGATTGCTCAAGTCACTGCTTAAGTGACTACACCTTTGTCCTCATCTTCCACACCATTAGATCAAAGACACACTACTTAGTAATAATATCTTCACTTCTACGTTGTCAAGGCAATTGTGCTGCAGCTTGTAAGCTCTGCAGTAAGTCATTCTCAGTAAAGGGTTTTGTCCTTGGACGTGTAACATCCTAGACCTATCATCAGACATTCATCCCAAATCCATCTCACCTACTTTTATCTGAGTGTTAGCTAGGCCTCTGGTTTAAGCTGATCATTATTCCCCTTCTATACTCAGGAGAGACAGAAATACACTTCCAGGCTAAGTACAACCAAATGAATCACCTCTTTCAGAAAGTTAAGTCAGGAACGAAGAATATTCTGTCAACTCTTTAGTCACAGAATTTTGTGGGAGGTTTGTCATTGTCCTCAGTAACACTGAAATAAGGCCTCTGTTCTATTTTTGTATTAAAGTTTTCATATATTTAGCAGTAGAATCTAAGGACAGTGGGCTGCATTCAAAGCTGTTGTTGAAGAACCACTCTTTACTGTAACTGTTTAATTTATCTTCTAGATGTGAAGCATTTTATCTACAATAATTCAAGTATATTAGAAATGAAATAACCCATTGCAATGTTTGAGTGTTAACCCACAGAAGCTGCAGTCGCTCAATAAGGCATTCTATGGAATCAATAAAGAACTTGGGACTGTTTACAGCCTGGTTCTGAGCTATAATAAATAGTCAACCTGCTGAATACTTTAACACCTCCTCAGTAATGTGTTTAGAAATTACTACTATCCCAGATGCTTGTGTAACCTGAAAATATGCAGAAGGACATGGCCATGCCTAAGATAAGCAGAGAAGAGCAAATAATGACTTACTGCATGTAAACACAGGCACATAAAGACATTTTTTCAGCAACAACGTTAATAAGAACAAGATCTCTAAGACAGCTTACGTCTTTCTGGGCCCCCAGACAGCATATATTTTCAAGCTTTGCATCATACCATTCTCAATCAACTGAGATGAAATATTTAATACATAAAGGAATGGGTTTATTTTCCTTTACTCTTGGCTTTTACCACACACCCACGGGAAAGCACTTAGCTTAATCATAAATAAAGTGTTGCAGGAGCTCATGGAATTGAGCAACACTTGCTAACCTTTAGCTTTCTGGCTGAAAAATGACCTTTAGTGATGACCCCAGTGAATAGTGCTATCTAGAATAATTCCCTCACATCAAGCAACCTATTATTTTACTATTATTAAGCTTTAGTAACACTGCTGGGAGAAACCACTTGTTAAAAGAGAAACAAGGTACTGACCTTAGGTATTTGAGGACTGTTTTCTGTAATCAGTTTAAGGCACTTTTCATTCATTTTGTACAATTTCCTTTCACCAGTGTCAGGAAGACCAGAATAAGAAAAAGCCAACATCCCTGTGATGTTTATTGCACATCAACAAATAAAAGATATATTTACAGCTGCATTCACCATTTTACTAGGCCTATTAAACAAATGTGTTGTAAGAAAAAGCCTGTAAAGCCAACTTAGCAACAGTAAAAAGCCCATTGTTTGACTCCCCACAGAAGCTTCAATTGCTTCACAGTATGAAGTCAGGAATCCTTTAGATAAAAATAAACACAGAAGTAGAGAATAGTTGCATTAAGGATGTTAAGAGTAGTGAAGTCTTCTTTCACTGAATGCCTGTCTTCCAAGCACTGATTTCTTGGTTTAGAGAATTATTTTGAGAATAATTTGAAAAAAAAAAAAATCGTCATACTAGAGAGACCCAGTCAAGAACCTTTTAAGTTTGTATGTGAAAATACTTTTGGGGATTTAAAGAAACAGAAACAGAGGATAAGCTTGACATGCTGGACTGAAAGAGTGAATTTCCTAAAACCTGAAATTCTTCACTACTGATGAAGTAGAAATGTTAGCAATATGATTTCACAAGGATCATAAACATCTTTTTTTTTTTTTTTTCTTAGCTGCTGCTGCCAAATACCAGTCTAAAGAGGACTATATATTGCCTGTGATCAAATTCTTATAAATAATGAACATCATCTGCTCAGGCCAAAGGGATATAAGAAGTCGTCAGTGACACCCTTCCTTGACTGGAAAGATATCCTTCACAGCTAGGTATTTTATACGAAAGCTTATATCAAGCAAGTTCATTTAAGAATGTTAATACAATTTTAGAAGCTACATGTTGCATGTCTATGGCAGATTAGTCTTTGCCATTAGACTATTACACGGTTTCCTTTGTGTTGACTTTTTAATCTGCAGAAGCATTGAAAAATTCAGTTTTTAATCCTTTCCTTGATGCTGCAGATCTAAGTATCAGGAGTCAACCCGTAACAGGCAGGTGAGTAACAGAACATGCTATGACAACAAGTTTCTTCATGGAAGGCAAAGAGAAAACACAGCAGAGGATGTTGCTGTTTCCTGGTAAATTTAATTGATTTTGTACTGTGAAGTGTGTGAGGTAGAGTTGCACTTCCACCAGGTAAATGAAGTTTCAGTCTGAAACATTGCACCGCATTCAAGGACAAATCTTAGGTCCTTATATGTAACTGAAAGACTCTCATTGACTTTTAATAAGAGTTGAGCAGATTCTGATTGGCAGAAGAGGTGGTAAAGCATACCAAATACTATATTCAGACAGGGTAGCAAGACATGACATAAACAATTGCCAATTATCTGCTTTTACCTGAGACTAATAAAAAATAATTTAAAGATGAGATTCAGCTTTTATTCCATCAAAAATTATTTTTCAGCTACATGAGTGATCCAAGTTTTGCAGCTATTGGCTACACACACAGTCTGCGCATCATGCCAGGGCCAAGATGTTTGGCAGGCGTCACTTTGTTGACGTCTTTGTGGTTACAGGCCTCCTGTACATACCTGCACAGAAACCGTAAAAGGAACCTTTGACATGCCATTATATTCCGGAGGTCCTGCAAATTACAGGTAAAATAAGAATAAGTGTAGACTAGAAGAGACACAAAGATTCATCACTAAGATGATTGATATATTCACATAGAGCAGTGTGGCTAAACACTATATCTAGATGCCTGATCATCATGTGCTGCAATTTGCAAATCCTCTGACAAGGTCTAGCATCAAGAAATGTCACAGAGGAATCCTGAGAAAAAACAGAGAAACAGTTCCTTATGTGTAATGTTGTTTCTTTAAAAAAAAAAAATCTCGAAACACTTTTCCTAGAATCATGGAATGGTTTGGGTTGGAAGGGACCTTAAAGATCACAGAATCACAGAATCACAGAATCACAGAATGTTAGGGACTGGAAGGGACCTCGAAAGGTCATCTAGTCCAATCCCCCTGCCGGAGCAGGATTGCCTAGACCATATCACACAGGAACGCGTCCAGGCGGGTTTTGAATGTCTCCAGAGAAGGAGACTCCACAACCTCTCTGGGCAGCCTGTTCCAGTGTTCAATCACCCTCACTGTAAAGAAGTTTTTCCTCATATTTATGTGGAACCTCCTGTGTTCCAGCTTGCACCCATTGCCCCTTGTCCTGTCAAGGGATGTCACTGAGAAGAGCCTGGCTCCATCCTCATGACACGCTGGACTCTCTCTAGCAGTTCCCTGTCCTTCTTGAACTGAGGGGCCCAGAACTGGACACAATATTCCAGATGCGGCCTCACCAGGGCGGAGTAGAGGGGGAGGAGAACCTCTCTTGACCTGCTAACCACACCCCTTCTAATACACCCCAGGATGCCATTGACCTTCTTGGCCACAAGGGCACATTGCTGGCTCATGGTCATCCTGCTGTCCACTAGGACCCCCAGGTCCTTTTCCCCTACGCTGGTCTCCAACGCGTCTGCCCCCAACTTGTACTGGTACATGGGGTTGTTCTTGCCCAGATGCAGGACTCTACACTTGCCCTTGTTATATTTCATTAAATTTCTCCCCGCCCAACTCTCCAGCCTGTCCAGATCTCTCTGAATGGCTGCGCAGCCTTCCGTTGTGTCAGCCACTCCTCCCAGTTTGGTGTCATCAGCGAACTTGCTGACAGTGCACTCTATTCCCTCATCCAAGTCATTAATGAATATATTGAATAGTACTGGTCCCAGTACCGACCCTTGAGGGACTCCGCTAGACACAGACCTCCAACTGGACTCAGTCCCATTGACCACCACTCTCTGGCTTCTTTCCTTCAGCCAGTTCACAATCCACCTCACTACCCGATCATCCAGACCACACTTCCTCAGTTTAGCTGCGAGGATGCTGTGGGAGACCGTGTCAAACGCTTTACTGAAATCGAGATAGACCACATCCACAGCTTTACCATCATCTATCCACCGGGTTACGTCCTCATAAAAGGCTATCAAGTTGGTTAAGCATGACTTCCCGTTGGTGAAGCCATGCTGAGTGCCCCTAATGATCCCCCTATCCTTGATGTGCCTAGAGACAGCATCAAGATCATCTAGTTCCAACCCTGCTGCCATGGGCAGGGACACCTTCCACCAGACTAGGTTGCTTAGGTGATTTTTATAGACATGAAAATCACTACAGGGTAAGAAAAAACCGAATACATAATGATACATTCCTGCTTTATATAGTTTTGAAAGGGAAAAAAAAAGTCTTTAGACTGCTATAAAACAGTTTGCCAAAGGGATGCAGCATGACTGAAAGCATATCAGTTTATAGCTTCATGTCAGCCTTCAGTTGAGTTGGTTAACAAGGTGAAATGTCTCTTCCAAAATGAGAATTTGTAGCCTTGAGGATGATCTGAAGAACGAAGATCAAGGGAAAAAGGAATTTGTCGATGTGAGCTGATAACAGTGGGAAAACAATAGGTTGGTAACATTTGTTTTTGAAACTATGCTCAGAGAGAATCATGATGGTTTTATTTGTTTTAATGTATGTAGTAAACTCAATCAGTTCCTCAAATGGAATCTAGGTAATGACAATTTACATTTTTCATTAATTTAAAGACGGAGTTTATTTTAAAATCTTCTGAAATATTGTTTCTTCAGTTATTTACATCTTTTATTTACAAGCATTTGTAATTATAACTAAACTACACTACAGGTTTTTTATACTGAATTTTTAAGTTCTTCTTCTCTTTTAACATTTTCTTTCATGTTTAATCATGAATCTTTAACTGATTATTTAAATGCCAAACATTAACTAACCAACACAAAACATTTTAAATAGTACACTCAAGTCAAGAAGGCTTTTTTCTGTAAAACAAAGATTATTATCTTTATCCCTTCAGGCCATGAATTTCTTTAAGAAATTCAGATTTTTCTATTTAATGGTGGCTGCATGCTACAACTTCATCATATTTGCCTGGCTACATGAAGAAAACCAAGGCAGCAGTTTTAATATTCCCATTGGACACTTTTTTAATATGTATTGACCAAAAGTTTCTCAAAAGGCCTGAAACAGATGCTCGCCTTTACACAGCATGCTGAAAATCATACAAACAGCACTACCCCTGTTCTCATTTAAGTAAAATATAACACTTACTTTCCGTGAAATAGTAATGAGTACAATATCTGATGAAGAGTTTAAAATAGCAGATGGCGTTAGCACTTTGAAAGCAGGGAGGAGGCTGCATAGAAGCAGCAGCATGCAGGATATTCTGGTCTTGCACTTTCAGATGGTACTTAGTTCTTTAAAGCAAAAGGAGGAAAGTGATTGATGTTACAAGCAAACAGTCTGCTCCTTGCATCCCCGGCGGTGGTGCTTATCGCTTCAGAGCTCTGCCACAGCAATACTTACAGAAGCCTTTGTCAACAAAATGCGGCTATGAAAGGAACTAGCATGGATTCTCAGCCAAAAAATTCCTGTCTTGGTGAGTAAGTCCCTCTAGGATTATTTACAAACACTCCTGAATTTTTCACTCTTGTAATATGGATTAATAATAAACCTAAAGCTCGTCCTGACTGTTGGTAAAGAATCAGTTGTCCGCCCAATGGGAGAAGGCAGGTAACAGCTCTCCTTTCTACACCATAAGCGGCCCACAGATATTTGTGTAGCTTTCCCTAAGACATTTCTCTGCTGACATTGAGTTCTGTGTGGCCTCAAGAATTTGGGTAAGAAGATACTGCTTGTCACGTGGTTTTTCCAAACACTCGTAATTCTGGTTATCAGACCTTCTACCCAAACACATTTAGACCTGGAGCCATAATACAGGAAAATACAGATCTTTAGTTCCTACACCCTTGGAATTATACTGCTCTTCAATTCACTGTAAGAAAAATCCAAACTTCAATCTTTTATATATATATACACACACACATATTTAATAGATACATGTATCTATGTGTATATACATACACATAATAATCTATCATTTTTTCATACAGCCTTCTCTGGTCTATATGTAAGCATAGACCACAAGCCAAACTAGTCTTTCCTAGTCATTCAAAACCAAAATTCTGTTACAGTGAAAGCTGTTAAGAAAAAAATTTTGTGCATGAAATTGACTCAGTCATGATTCAGTTATGGGTTATATAGCTTGTCATTAATTAGCCATGATTTATGTGGCCAGGTGATTACTTACTGAAAATATTATACTTGCATTAAATACATTTGCCTACTTCAGAATTCACAAATGCCTGTCTAAAAATCCCCTACATTTTTGTTATTCAATTTAGTCATTAGACCCTGAGTAAATTTTGCTGTCACCTAGCTAGAGAACAGACACAGTAAGATGTCATGGGTAAGCATGATGAAACTCTTAGTGTTAATTAAAATGAATTCTAAATTAGAATTATCAAGAAAGTGAACGCAGGTATGCTGAAAGTCTGGCTCCTGCAAAAGGCAATGAAACTTTTTTTTGCTGTAACAGACCTCAGCAGTCCTCAAAGATGGTTAGCCAGCCCTAACAAACCTAAATTCTTAGACATTAAATTTTTTATATTACATGTTCTATGTATTAAAATCTGTATATGAACACAGAGAGTAACACTTTTCTTCTGCAACATTTCAGCTCTCCCTTCCTTAGTTGTCTGCTGCTATTGTTTGAAATATTTATGCTTGGAGAATAAATTTTCGGACACAGATTATTTCTTTCTAAATTCAGTCTACTCCTTCTGCCTGCTGCAGCTTGACTCTACTATAGAAATCAGCAAGCAGTTCCCACAGCAGGTGAAAGGGAGATACTTGAACTGGAAAGGCAGGTACAGCTGCTACTTGACCATACCTTTTCCAGACAAGAACAGTGTCCAGTGCATAGCTACACAACCTGAGATCAGGTGATACCAAAATCCCTCAAGTCACTCAAGAGCAAAGTAAATGTGTAAAACAGAAAAGAGATCCCTCAAGATCTGCAAATCTCTGCGCATTACCAATTATGCCAGATCCCATTGCAGCAACAAAATTGTACAGACTGCTGTAAAGGCTCAACACCTCACTTCCATACTATGTTATCTTTGCTGTTTACCATATTCACAAACTAGGAAAAAAAACCAGTTAGAAATACACTGCAAACCATGCATAGTGTTTGAATTATACAATTACATCCTTCATGGGCTCTTCAGGCCTACATGCTTCTAGTGTAGCTCTGTTAGGCTTATATAAATATATCCCTGCTGTCTTCTGGAAACCCAATCCATTTCAATCTCTAAAGTAAATAGTTTCTTTTTAACATGCAGTGTGTGCTGATTTCACCTTAATTATATATTTCCCATTGTGAGAACTCAAACCGTGGGATACTGGGAAAGAATTTAACCAGCAGCCTATAAAGAACAGGGGCTGAAGCTTAGCTTCCATTAACACCTCATTAGGCAGAGCCTGTACTGTACTTAAAATGAGCTAATGATTTTTAAATGTAGTTGTCAACCTATAACTTAATAATGTAGAAACTTTATTTCTCTGTAATACTGAGCGAGCGATAACACATTTTTATCTCTACAAATCAACATGAAGCTATTGGAGTACATTATTACCCCAAGCAAGATCTTTGTTGATCATCATCAAACACTGACCTTTAGCGCAACCATACCACTAATACCACAAGTGGTACTAATTGCAGTGTAAATTTTCTGAAAGACAAAAGCTGATGGTTTGAGGAAAACGCCTTCAAGTCCTGGTTATAAATATAATTCATCTTACTAAAAATTAAGTTAGAACAATAAAATGACTGCTAGATGGTTACAGGATTAATTCTAATCCCATATAAAGGAATGGTATGATTCTCATATTTGAGTTTACTGTGAATAAAGACCATCTTCTACCTTACCAAAAATGACCATTACAGTTTGCATTAACTTGACAGGTTTAACAGTAGTTCAAGAATGCAGGACTTTCATTAGCTCCCACTGAAGCTGAGTAAATGACCATAGAGTCAAACAGGGGTTGCAGAATATATCCCTTAATTGGCAAGGGGATTGTGGTATTCCTATCCATCAGGTGACCCCTCTGCGCAAGGGTTAGGACCTGATCTTGTTGCAGTGGGTTTGGAGACATGTGTGCACTGCAGGTGAAGCCTGGTTTGCTGTGAGAGCACAAAGTTCTCATTCACTGTCAGCTCACTACACTTTCACTGAGCATCACTTTTAAAGAAAAAAGGAAAAAGAATTTGTGAATTTATAAAAATCAAAGAGTATCTGTTTCTAATTTGTGGAAGCCTTCTCTTGGCTCTTTAAAGTAACAAGATTTTAAAACAGACTAGTTTTAAATACTTCTTCTGTAACAAAAAAATCTCATGTCCATAAACCTCATCATATTTATCATAGAATCTTTTAGCTTACCAGTTAGCACTAGCCTATCTTGCAATGGCCTGAATCCCAATTAACCACCAGCATCCACAGTTACAAAGGGAAGCAGGGAGCAGGCATGCTTGCTTTCATGTTTCAGAGTCTTTGCAGTGAAATTTTAAACTGAATTTACAGCTACTCCACAATGAAAATTTACACGTATGGGCTTCATCATCTGCACCATACAGCAACTCACAAGACAGGCTGGAGCAGCTTTGTAAAGAGGGAGTGCAAGTGCCTCTTTGTAACTACCCCATGCGTAGCTGGTACCCACAGCAGCCTTTCTCTGGAGTAAATGCAATTAAGATGAGGGACACTCCTGCTGTTCCTGTTTGATTAGTGAATACAGCAACGATTTTACTCATTGTCTTCGTGCTTGGTTGCTACATTCTTTTGGCCAGGCGGATTGCAATAGCTGTTCCCAGGGAGCAGGCAGGTATGCCATTTCTAACCTTTGGCTTGGGTTATGCGGTCAGGCACTCACTGACTGCAACACAGCTTTTTAAATCAGTCACATTTCATAAGTGTGAAAAATGCAACAGGGTATCGTACAAGGCGAAATATAAGATGGTGATGTGTGTGTTCATGGTAGAGAATTTACTTGAGACAGATCTTTGTGTCATTGGATCTGAGTGAACTGACATCAGGCAGGGGAGGTTTGGTCCTCTGTGAGAAATGGGTGTTTTAAAATCTCCTTGAATGTATCAGAGTTATGATGTGCTATGGCCAAATTACTGGTTCCCTGCTGAAAATGGAAGTAGTATGCAGTGAAATGTACACTGATTCCAACCAGCGGAAAAACAATTACTTCTACAAGTGAGCACAGAAACAGTTAATAGTCGCAGCACCATAGTGAGGAGCTTGCCAAAACAGGCAGCTAAGCCAGAGTCCTGAACTAACATAACAGTAGGTCTATTTGTCTCATTACTGTGCTTTCCTCACCTTCCTTATCCCATCACAAGCAAACAAATATCAATAATAATGATAGCCTTAGTAATTACACCTAGAAATAAATCAATGTTCACATGCATATTTTCAACAGTAAGAGATGTGAAAGGACTATATAATCAGTATTTGTCACTCGTTCTTACTGCACTCTGAAACCATAGGCTGAAAAAAAAAATGGTTTATGTATTAAAAGGGGTCTATAATTCATTTCATTGAGAGCAATTACTTACAAGACAGATTTCCATGACAAATCTTTCTTTCAGTGTTTCACTGCCCTATAAAAGTAAACCCCATTTCTTATAGCTTCCTAGCAAGACATTGAGACCAATTATCCTACTCAGCTTCTCCTTTCTTTAAAATTGGTAATTTAGCTTGCTATATAAAACATAATTAAACCTTGTTTAGACTAAAGCTATCTACACGTGGAGCTGTAGCTGTTGCTAATTCTTAAATATTAGCCATTCTTAAAAATAGGTATTCTAATGTACTTCACACTGATGCAGCTTAGTTATCACTTTCATACCCACAGAAATGTTCTTGAGTAAATCAGCATTTGCTCATTCCCAACTGTATCAGCAAAAAGGCATTTTCTCTTCATCTTTGCATAAGAGGTAATATCAAAACATTACTGATTGGTCAGTCATCACTTACACACTTTATCTTGCACACTTACATTTTCCCACTCCTCCTGCAATATCTGCTTGTCATACATGTCTAAGTGCATAATCTACAAATGTATGTACTGCTGCAGAGAACTGAAATGTCATGGTTGTGCACAGGTATTTTTATATATACACAGGATTAAAATCAAATCATAGGGAAGAGTTTAAATCACATGCAATCCAGAACTGAACAAGGAGGTACTCTGAAGGAGCTAAGGAAGAATGCTTCAGGTTTCAGGTAAACTGAAACTTAAATATTTTAAAACCAAAAAAAAGTTATAAGTACTCTACATACATATGTCAGAAAAAATAACGTTTTTTCTTTAGGTAACTCAAACTGCAGGCAGACTTACATTGGCAGTTAGTCATTTTAATTATAGTGTGATGACACTTGCTAGTTTAGAAAATGAATCATATGGTTGCACAGGAATTCAGTCTCTTTGCCTCAGCTATATTTGTAGATAGATAGAGTTCTAAAAGTGAAACAGACATTTA
Source organism: Nyctibius grandis (assembly GCF_013368605.1). Taxonomy (NCBI): domain Eukaryota; kingdom Metazoa; phylum Chordata; class Aves; order Nyctibiiformes; family Nyctibiidae; genus Nyctibius; species Nyctibius grandis. The sequence goes on along the minus strand of NC_090662.1, from coordinate 10,740,746 downwards.
ATTGTTTAAGGGTTACTTGATGCATAAGAGTATATTTATTCAGCAATAATTTCAGGTTATCTTCTCCATTTCTTTGCCTCTTATTAGAGACCAGACATCCTTCTTACAGCATGGAGGATAAGACAGAATGACAGGCAAATCTAACACACTTTTAGGTAGAAGAATATTTCAGTAGCCTAAAATCATCACTGTAAGTAAGTGCCTTAAATATCCCTGAATTCAGTAAACTTAATTATGGATGCAGTTTAGTACAAGGAAACAATTCACAAGATTTCTGAACAGGAATATTTTACTCTGTCAAAGGACCATAATTTAACCCCAATGCAATACTTTCAGTGAAGTCAATGAACTTGCATTAGCATAAAGTCTTTAAAAACCTGACACACTGACCTACCTTTATGGGACAGACGTAACCTTGGCTGCCTCGTATCTGTTGCATGACATCCAGTCGGTAACTCTAGTAACAAGCCATATAGTGCCAGGATAAAAAGGTCCTGGGCAGATGCCATCCTGCCCAAGATCAAATTCTTGTGCTCTTCACTTAACTGCTGCTGTCTGGTTTTTGTTTCGGTGGGTTTTTTTTAAGGCTCCAAGTTCCACTTCTACTTTTCCAGTGCAGTTAGATGTCTCTCTTTGGTCAGTTTGTGGGGTATCTCTATGGGAAATTCAACGTTCATCAGAGAACCACACAGCCTCAGCTAGCCATTTGTCAAGCTGTGCAAATGTCATGTAAAAATATTCCCTCCCTAGGACAATTGTTTATAAAGTACGAGGACATTCCAAGGCGTTACTCTGCAGTGTTGTGTCTTGAGCTCTCTTTAGTAACTCTGCCAGTGGATTCAGGAAGAAGCTGTATTTTCAGTCCCTCCTGCAAGGCAATTCATTCAGAGAAGGAGGGAGGAAGGAAAAAAAAAAAAGAAAGAAGAAAGCACCCTCCTCCTTGGTGCTCTTCAGAACTCAGCCCCTTGCTCTGACTTGCCAAACAGCTAGTTTTAATTCACCTTTCACCTTTGCTAATTAAAAACAAGAAGTGCCATTCCCTCCTGGAGTTGCAGATCCACCCAGCGGGGAAGCCGGGCTGTCAGGCTGCTGTATTTACTGAGAAAGTTCAGGGCGGGTTGAGGCAATGTACAGTACTAGCTGCTTCTAGGAAGCGTTTTAATCCACGTGCCGCGCACTGATTCCTCAATTGCTTCGTGGTTTCACATTGTAAAGTATGGGGAGAAGGGTCAGAATTCCTCCTGTCCCTCCCTTTCAAAAAGTCATTTCACCTTTTGTTCCCAGCTCAGTTTTAGAGGAGGATTAACCCTTGGATTAACTATTTAAGTACATTATCACTCAGAGTCATTAAACAGCATGCTACTAAGCAAATCAGAATAAAAAGATTCCAGTTGTATATCCTTTCTTACTTTAAAGGAAATGGTTTATCTTTTGTGATTTTTTTTTTCTAATCTGACTTCTCCCCATTACATTTTAAATGTCTGAAAGCCTGGAATCTTAGATCATTTATACATCTCTGTAAAATTACTTATCTGACTAAATGATTGTAGGATTGGGCAGTATTTAAAAAAAAAAAAAAAAAGCCTGAGCAGAGAGCTGTGATAGCACAATAAACAGCATCAGATTTACAAGTGTCAAGCAGCCACTTCTTATATTGCAAATAACAAATACCAGAAAATTTCATCTCTTTTTCATGTCATTTATAACTTAAAAATATTCCCATGGCAAGAACTAAATTTTTATAGATCAAGACTATAGATCTATGTCTGGAATACATTAATTGAGGAATAAAGTTCTCTGCAATTAAGATCTCATGCATAGGATAATTTAGAATTTTGTGAGGTGCATTCTAGTCATTAAGAATTGCATTTTAGTTGGACAGATCATTGAATCATGTTGTCTTTATAGTTCTCGTTTTATACAGAAGAAGAATGACAAAAGGAAAATGAAAACTAATATACGCATTTGACAATAATGCACTCAAATAAATTTGGTAGACAACAAAGATAATGATATCTGGAGAGAAAGATTTAATAAGAAATTTCTGTATGCCAGCAAACTGAAAAGAAGCCAGTAAAATAACATAGTGTAATGTTAGTAATTGTAATAGCAGGATACATGGATGGGAGAAGACAGATCTGTTCAAGAAGAATGAAAAACATGAACTACTAGGACAGAAAAAAAAAAAGCAACTTTGGTGAAAAGACAGAAGTAAATCATGAGAGTGCCCAAGGACTCCCGGAGGCTGTATAATCAGGAGCGGGGAGGAGGTCATGTCTACCTGTTAGTTCTCCAACAGCAGGTCACATACACATACCTGGGCTTGCTTTAAATCAGCTGGAAACTGTGCCAACAGCAGTTAAACCACAGGAGCAAGAGCTAAATCACACAGCTATTTGCTCCATTTTTTGAACACAACTGCAGGTTGCACTGAATTTTATGCTGATGTGCTGGGTGTCTGGAAGTAGCTCAGCATGTGTACTTGAGACGTTGTCAGTGGAGAAGGCAATGTAGGCTCTGCCTCCAAGCACTGATCTCAGCATGGATGAGTTTATCATCTACCCGATGGGATTATTATTATTGGCACCTTTCTGTAGTACTGAAGCATACAAATGTTCTGCATTTGACCATTAAAATCTGCTGTAAATGAGCATGATCTGGTGCCTGTTGAGGTTAGTGAAGACTCTGAAAATTTTCATGTGTCTTTGGATGTGATTCTGGGAGTTCTTATTGAAATATTTGCATTTTTCCTTAAAAAAAATAATAGACTTCTTAAAGACTCATTCTTTCTCAACATATGTCTGCAACCTTTCCAATTCTGAGATAGACCAATTGGAATTTTTTCTTTGAAGGATCCTGATATGGAAAACTTAGCACCCCTTCTAATTTAACGTATGTATTTTCAAAAAAGACATAAAAATCCAAATGTGAGCTCACAGTATGAAAACTAAAACCACATTCAGTGAATAAAGCAAACATTAGTGCAAACCCCAAAACCCTGTCTCTCACCAGAACTCCTCTCCAAGCTGTAGTAGGGTGGTGTTTTATTTTCTCAGGCTCCAGCTAATACTGTAGATGCACAACAGACTGAATAGTTAGTTTTCAGGTATCCTGAGGTGGTACTAAAATGTTACTGCAACAAGTTCAAAACAATTTCCCCAACTTTAAAGTTCTGATTTAATTTTCCAGTTGGGGAAAAGGAACTGGGTAGTGGAAGAGACAAAGGAGCTGCTGAAAACTCTGGGCCTTATTTTGTATTTAGATAAGATGTAGGGTGCAGCAGGTCTATTCAAACAAGACATACATACAAATAAGAGCAATTCCCCACCAACGTGAGCTTACATGCACTCACATGCATTTCTAACCCCACACGTCCCCAGCCATTACACAGTTCCTTTGCTCCCTACAAACTCAGCATGACCCAGGGCTGGACCTCCGGTAGAGTCAGAAATACCTGAACAAGTTAATTTTCATATTTATGCCCAAGGACAAGGGTTTTTTTGTCTGAAATCTGATTCTTACGCAGGGTGGGCCATGCGGGTGCCTCAGGCTCCTTCCCCGAGGGAAGGGCCATGGAGCAAAGTTGCAGAAGCAGAAGCTGGAGCTGTTGCTTAATGTGAAGGCTTTGGCTGTCAGCAAGAGGTGCTGGCGTGGGAAAGATGGAAACAGCTACTGAGCAAAGGGAAAGATGCCTGCACTGGAAAAAGACCTAACAGAATAGAAGAGAATGGGAAAATTCATGTATCAGTATAGGCAGGAGACCAATATTTTTCCTAAGAAAATAAATGTTCTCAAAAGGTGAATCTTCACTTTATTTTTCTCAAATTGCTGTATAACTATCGCAAGCCTTACACTCTTGAACAACAAGTTTTGATGCAAAGCAAATAGTGGAAAGGTACCCACAATTTCAAGTCAAGAGACACGTGTGGCCTCAGGCAAGGCAGTCAAGCTCTTTGCCTCAGCATTTTTTCAATTAAATAGGCATATGGTCTTGCCTCAAGGGGTCTTTTGCGAGACTTCTTCCTAAAGGATTTTAAACAGTGGTAGAAGGATGGCAATAAAGATGTTCAAATATTAGGATTCAGTCTTAGATGAGTACAAACACAGATGCCCCAGGGCTGTGGAGCCTGCATGTAGTACAGTGCTGGGTCTCTGAAGAGTAAACAAATTGGGTTTCGTGCTTATTTTCTCTTAATAAGGCAAATAGAACACACCTCTGTCAAACCTGAATTTGTTTCAGTAGTAAAATCTCCAGTTAAGTAAATGCTGACAGATAAGTAAAAAATTATGCCTGGAAACCTGTAAGTAAAGAGTATTTGGAAATTCAAATGCAAACCCTGTATTTGATTGCTGGGGTAGAATTCATATAATTACACTGTCCTAAAGAGGAAGACAACAGGTTTTCTGAATAGAAAATAAAAAAATAAGATTGTTGTGTACATTTGCATCCTTTATGTACAGTAAAGTCCTTTAAAAAAACTATAAACTAATTATGAATTGCTATGTAAATTCTGTGAGCCATCGTTTGATTTGTTGCAGCCACTGCAGATTCAGAGCAATTCTAATGAAGTCATTGAGCCTGTAAACACTGTAACACAAAATACTTCTGACATATTGTGTGAACTGGTTTAAGTTTAACTGATAGAGTGAAATGTAAACGCAAGAGCACGATATAAATAAGTAGATCTGCAGTTACTAGCACTGGTAACAAATTCTAAACATTATAACTATAAAGCAAAATGAAGTGTTTAGAAATTTTAAAGCCGGGGTGGTCCAAGAATTGCCATAACCATAACTTAAAACCAGGTTTAAAAGTTACAAGACTGTCTCATTCTTCTGATGACGATACACTGAGCCACAGCAGGAATTCTCTTTCTTCATTGGACTATGCTTGCAGGTCAAAAGAAGGTGTGCAATCCCAAGAGGAGCTGGGTGGCCTTCACTGATGTTAATGATGCCTGTATCTTCATTAGTACTATGACCTGTAGCAGCTGCATTGCACAGGTAATCATGTCTTCATTTATTTAATGGACAAAACTTCAAAAGATACTTAAAGAACTTTTCTCACAGTACTTCACCTGTAAAACTTTTTTATGTCAGTACTTATCCACTGGGCATTGCAGTTCTTATTGACACATCAGTTTTCAAATTCTATCGTACAGAAATCCTTACAACACATGTAGGAGATGAAGGAAAGAGCTATGTATCATGTAATTGTTATCTCTGTCTTATCTCTGCCTTTGAGGTGGGAATTCATGTCTGCTCCAGTCTCCATTACAAATTGTTAACTGGCTCTCTTGCGTCAGCAGTACTGGAACAAATGGTGACACAAAACTGCTTGTCACCGGCGCAGTGAAGATACTGCAGCCTCATAACTCCTAATCAACCCACAAAAAATTCTGTGGACACGTTAAGTAAGAGCGCTGACAAGACACAACAAGAACAAGAAAAAGCTGATCCAACAGGTGAGTAATCACTCAATATCTTCTGGGATCTCTCTCAACAAAAGGAGCAGAACCACTGCTTGGGTGACCCCACTGACCCTCAGGAGGATATGTTAACTGATAGCAGAAGAATGTTGCAAGATTCTGTTTGATACAAGGAAATAACAGGAAATAATAATAAAACTTAGTCCTCATATGGAATTTTCAGATTAGAAATGTTTTAGGCCTTTGCTTTTGTCTGCAAATGTTGGATCCTAATTCTGCATGAAAGTAGATATGTTTATATGTAATGTCTCCAGGACAGGGAAGTGTTATTTCTCTTGTTTTATACACAGTGCATTCTCTCTTTGATCCAAGATCAAATTTAGACAATATTCATTAAGCAAAAGGGTTTGACTGAACATGAACCTGTAGTTCAAACTAGCCACAAAATTACATGGTAAATTAATGCTCTGGAGGAAGAATGAGAATTCTCAATTAAATTACATTCCCCTTAATTCCAGAAAGACTGGGTTTTGACAAGTAAATATTGAAACATACTGTCCTTGGAACATTGTTGTTTGCAGTAATGTCATTTCTATGACTAATTACAGGTGAATGTCAATACTACTTGGGACATAGATTACATACTTTGGTTAACCTATAAAAAACAGGTGGAATAAATGTTTCTTTCTTCAAAGGCAGCCCTCTTGAGGGATTTCTTTATAGGTTGCACTAAAAAAATGGCATATCAGTGTATCTTATTCCTGAAATCAACTCCATGTGGCTGACTTACGATTAATACATGGGTCACAGCAATCTGTATGGTTAGTTACGGATGAAAATCAAATTACTGATTTCTCTGGGGGAAGGTATTTTTGATGAAATTTTTGCTACTAGATATTTGATGAAGTCTTTAAAAAGAAAAAGCAATGAAACAATTAGTTGTTGTTGAAGATCAAAATTCAATATGGCATGTCATATTTTCCACAGATCACTGAGCAGGAAATAAAACGGTAATTATCAGAAGTCTAATATTAAGTAATTATGGCTATCAGATATTTCCTATTAACTCAGAATGAGGAATATATTTTATTAAAAGTTAATGATGCCCTTTTTTATCCCAAAAGAACAATGTGAATACTGTGTAGTTCTGCCTTTAAATGATTTTTCTTCCAGTTGATTGTTTCTTGATTCTTCACTTTTTAAAAAAGAAACAAAGCAACAAACAAAACACTGGTTATATAAGAAAGATATTTTGTGCCTTAAAGGGGCCATTTAGTTGCATTAGTTCTTAGTTATTAATTTCTCTATGCAAGAATGAAGTGGTTTGGCCATCGTCAGAGGCAGCTGTAAACAAAAGTTTACTTTCCTTGATCAGACACAAGAAGATATAGCCTACAAATTTTCTGTCTGAAGCCTACGGCCATTTGTTAAATGTAATTATCATCTTAAAGGTGAAATGGAAAGCATTTGTAAAAAATAAACCATTTTGACCACAAATCAGTTGCAGGTTTTAAAGCTGCAAATGCATTTTGATGCAAAATATTTGAAATCAGTTCCAGTTTTATTGCCCACTAATGGATTCCACATTCCTACTTGAGAAAGATGATGACATCATCAGTCTGGACATAAGTCCTGGGCTACAATTAATTTGTATTTTCACTTACACCTATTAGTGAAAGAAACACACCATGACATATCCCAAAAGCCTAGAGCAAGAACTGGTATATGCTGTGATTTGCATTAGTGGGACATAATCTGCTTTCAGGAATGAATTAAATTTCTTATGACAGCAACATGGGTCCAAAAACTGAAGGAAAGATGAAGGAAATCTAAAGACACACTTTTGGGCATTTGATATGGAGCATGCTTGGAAGTGAGCTGTCTTTATTCAGCTGCAATATAGAAAGAAGCTTAGGTGATATGTTTCTGTGTCACTGTGGTTAGAGCATTAATTCTCTCCTTGATTTAAAGATGTTCAGAGGTATATATCCTGCTTTGAATCCCTTTACAGTCATAAGGCAGCTAACACTTAGGTACTGTGACGCTGAGTGAAGCGCACAAATCCCCAGTATTTTGCAGCAATCCCTGATGAGCAGTGGCTGATCTCACTGTAGCCGTAGACAGCTTTGGGAAGCGCAGGAGATGCTGAAACTTTCAAATTCTGTACAAAATGTCTCAAAGGAATGAGGCACCCAATGTGGTGGGAATTGAACAATCTATTCCCTTCAAGGTCTTTAGAAATCCCAGCATTAACCAGATCATCGCTTTCAAAGGAGAGAAAAAAAAATCATTACTACATTTCTAACTGCTTTGCCACACACACACACACATACTCACCCATAGCCAATACTAACTTTAGGTAAGAGAACTTCTTGTTTGATTTACTTACTGCCCTTTGCTGTGCAGTATTTAAAACAAAAAGATCTGGCTTTGCATTCAGAACTTAGGTGTTCCTTACACCATAAACACTTTTTTTTTGCCATTTGCTTTATTATTATCATGAAGAAAGTAATTAAAATTGGATTTCACTTTTGACATCTGTCTAGACAGATATTTATTTGAATCACCAACACATTGATGTAAAGAAAAAACAAAAAGGAAAAAAAAAAACAGAGGCTTTAATACATTTCTTTATTCAAGAGCCAACAACTTTAACTTTCAAAAAGTCTCTGGACAGGGTATCAAACAGCATTAAGTTAATCCTTTAAATTGCAGACTTGAGGAAATGAGAGAGAAGTGTCAGTCTATTTTACAACTAGATAAGTGAATGCTTTATCTCAGGGAAATCTTTTGTCTGCCTGTTGAGATCATTTATATCATTATTAAGGATGGACAAGTATTACCCTCATCTGCTAAGATACTGCCATCTTCATAGTCACTTGATGTTGTTCCAGTAACAAAATCAATAGTTACAGTCATTAGCGTAACTACTCAGAAATCCAGTTTTACAGCTGTGTAGCAAAAGTGCAGTAGTATTGCCAAATGTGAGAAAAACATCAAAAATTGAATCCTAAGGCTGTGTTGGCTGATACAGAAATTTCATATACACAAATTTCCCCAATTCCAAAGAACTGCAATGAGATAAAAGCATAAACAGGAGGCGAGCAATTGTCTGTAGGAATGTGGAAAGTTGCCTCAGGCAAGGGAGGTTCACTCCCTCACCATCCCCGAGCTGAATTCAAAGTGAGAAGCTGGAGCTATGAAACGGGATATCAAGAAAAATCAAGGCATCGTGGCAGGCATCGTGGCAGCAGAATGAAGTAGACAGCGGACTGGCTGGCTCAGGATGTGGTCAAAGCCATGTTATTGGGGTCATTTTTAACTACACTACCTTGCCCTGCTGGGGAGGTGTACCAGATGATGTATCAGTTGTTTTCCAACCCAGGATGCTATGATCTTATAAATGTTGTGGCTCAAGACCATGTCTATTTTGGATTAACAAAACCACTTTGTATGTAATGGGCAAGGCAAGGATTAGAGAGCTGATTAATTAAAGCAGTACAAGACTATTTACATAGGGACTTTGTATACTTGGTGAGGGCACAGTGAAAACCAGTCTTCTCTGGTTAATGTCTCTGTCGGGATTCTCTGATTCATAATTTGTTTTTATAGAAGTGACCATCTTCCTCCAACACCGAAGGAGGGCGTGACCCAAAAGGGAAAGTCACCATAGGCTGTAGTTTAGTCTGCTATGACTTCCCTGCTATAACACAAAGCACATGTGTATTCCCTAAAATAGAAAAGTTAAAGTAGGCAAAACCAGAAGGACATACAAATTACGGCTGCCTGGGGGAAGCTCTGATTTACAATACAGCAAGTTATACAGTCTGGTGTTGCAGTGCTAGTTGATGCTCAACATAATTACCATAGCAGTTATTATGATAAAGTTTTAAAAATCACAATAATTAAAATATTAGGTAGTTGTTAAATCATCTGGAATACAAACGTGGCCTGTAAAATGCAGAACCCTCACATTTTAGTTCCTGTGTATCACTTTTTCAGTCTGTGTAGCTCTTATTCCTTCAGTTATATTTTCCTGAGGTTTCAGAGCCAAATTATTGCATCACCAAAAAGGCCAGAAACAGGATGGCCACATTTTCTGGTTCTGTAAAATGACTTGATTCAGTTTCTATTAATAGGGACAGCTAGGAACACCAAATATCCTAAAATTATAATGATATTGGTGAGAAATGTGAGTATGCTAAAAACATTTATTCAAAAAAAACCCCTATATTTTGTGCTAAAATTCTCCAAACAGAATTTTTGGAGTTATGTCAAGTTAGTTGAAGCACTATTTTTGAAAACTGAAAACACAATAAATAAAATACATTTCTGTTCCAGTAATCCAAGACGATACTTCAGACATCCTTCAGACTACAAACAGTCCCACTGATTTCAACAGTGGCATTCATGTTCTTTAAGTTAAGCATGAGGTTAAGTGATTTGCTGGGTCAGGGTTCAAAATCCTGATTTTTTTAGTAACAGAAAAATAGGAAATAAAATTTTGTTCCTAGTTACAGTGTTAGAAAAGAACAAACTATTCCTTAGTTTTAGACTTGTTTTTCCCATTTCAGGAATTCCTTCAAAACACATGATAATTTCTGTGAAGCAGATTCCAGAAAGAGATCACATGTCTTTACATCTGTACAGTAAAAAATCAGTTCTGAGACGGTGGAAATCTGAGGTTTTATGGGATAAATTGGGCAGAGAGAGTTCCAGAGAAGTGAGGGCAGGAAAGGGGGCCAGGAGTGGAAGTGGGATTTGAGGTACCTCTCCAGAGCTAAGAGAGCTGGGGGATGCTTTATGGCTACAAAAATGAGTAGCACAAACTGACCTGTGTCCATAATGTTGGGGGTTAATGCATTACAATGCAGGCTGTCTACATCCACTTACATAAAGCCTGGACTAAAACTTTCCCTGTGATCCTGATTTCCTGAAGTGTGATTATCACCCTGTGTGTTTTATTAGCTTCAAACTGTCTAATAATACCTTGGGGATTGTGTTGCAGTTCACTAGTTTGGCATTTTTATGAAACAAAATTAAGGTTCTGTGATTGCGTGCCATCAGGTGAGTTATGAAGCTTGTGAGCTTTTCTGAGGATGCAAAGCCTACAGAGAGAGTGTTGAAGGACTGTGTAGGACAAAGACTGGTGCAGCCTTTTTGTGCCACCTGCCCAGAGGCATCCCTAGAGTGAATTGTCTCCTGGACTGGAGACAGCTGGTTGGAACAGTCCAAAAAAGAGTCAGGGAGCAAAGGAAATACTAATGAGTGCTAAGATGGCTCAATGAAAAGAGACTGAGATCGACTCCGAGGGATTTTAGAGGGATAGGACTGAGGGCAGGGACTTTTCTCTTTGTTCTCCATTTTCATCTGTGGGACAGGAGCCATTCCCTGCTTCTCATACCTGCAGACCCCTCTGCTTTCCCTGCTGCCGCAGCCTTTGGCTGCAGTCAGTGCTCCCACTGCAGGGTAAGCACTCTCCCTTTTTCCTTGCCAGTGACACCTCTCCTATATATCTTTCCATGTATCTTAGGCTGACATGAAGGTTGAGCTGCTTTTACATGGAATGAGGGTGGATCAGGTTCCTCCTCTTCATAAGGTCAGGCTCAGCATAGAATCCAGAAACTTCTTCTGTGGAAAAAGTTTTCCTGGCTCCCCCAGCTTGGGTATGAATAGGTAGATAGGGTCAAAGACTTCTTCCTATCCCAGCTGGAGGTGAAGGGGACTATTGCCTCTTGTGAGACACACATGTAGGAAATTGCCTATCTCTGTTTATGCAGTTGGGTACTGTTTTGTGAAAACAAATTCTAATCAGCACCTATCAGTTATTTCACTTTGCTGGAAATAAATATCATTTAGGAGGCTAAGTTAGTCACTTCCATCATCACACAGCTCTAGCTATTCTTCAGTTTCTGACCAAATCTTTGTAATCTGCACAGTTTCGCTGTACCACTTAAGAAGTTTCTTGAATATGCCTTGTTCAAGGGACTTTTCTGTCCTTTGTCTAACTGTGTCAATGGAAGCAAAACAATGTATTTGTAATTGAAATTACTGTTTTCTTCTGTGAAAGGTTTGGGACTTCATTTGGCCCCTTTCTCTTTTCGTTCCTAGTGCCACAATCTACAGTCACTGTAGGTCATTTCAGGTCTCAAGGTCAAAGGATCCTCGAGTTTGAGAAGATTCACCTGAAACCTACATTAAAATGATTGTTATGAATCCAAATAAAAGAGTGTCATGAATTATTTTGTATAGAAGAAAAGGAATTAAACAGCAGAACCTGGAGAACTTATACCCTATTTTGACTGCACTAACATTTTGCCTGGGGAGAAATGGGATAATAGATTAAGGGTGCATCTATCTACATGAACACTTTTGTTCTGATCAGGACTATGACTTTGGAGTGAATCTTCTGATTTGCATAACACGCTTTGGTTTGCATTGCAGAACAGTAGGAGAAGGTGCAAACTGGATTGCCTTCTGATGAAACTAAACTGGAAGATACATTCCAGGATTGCACTCAGCATGCTCCTACTGTTACTGGGCACCAGTCCAGAGAATCAGACTAGAACTAATCCAAAATTAAACTCCTGGAACTCATATAGCATAGACGTCAGCTCTTGTTAATGGTATACGAACAGATAAAAAAGATGAAGTTGTCTCCTGGCTGCTGATAAATTCACATCAAATTTATTGAATCATTTCAGATACAACTACTTTTCATGGAAATAGTGAGGAAGTGATTAGGCTTATAAAACTGTTAAAACACGAGTGTGCATCTTACCCATGTTTATCCAATAAACCAATGATTAGATGTCCGGATGTGACAGATTCAACTTTAAACTATGTCACAATTTGATTTAAACCGATGAATCTAAAGTTCTTTTGGTTTTTTTTGAATGAAGCAGTGAATAAAGTTGAACCGTGGTCCAGTATTTTTGCATGCCCATCTCAAACAAGAAAATTATCTGACAGATCTACTTGGACCTTTCCTCTGATGTTCACAGCAGGAACACAGGAACACTTTTTTTTTGAGAAAGATAAAAAAATTTCCCATTCTATTCAACTTGAAACTTCATTTTCACTTTTAAAGAACTGAAACACAATTATTCACATAGCACTATTCACAGGACCTCAGCAGATCTGGCACTCAGTTCCCATGTCCAGATCATCAGACTAAAACACTCAGCAGAATGGAAGCCTGTCTGAGAAAGATTACTATTGCTTGTCACTTTTATGGAAATGTGCCATTTTCTTCTAAAAAAGGGGAATGCTTAATCAAGAAAGCCTGCCAACTAAAAGTATATATTTATAAATGCATAAATCTCTATCAGCCATAGCTGGGAGCTTATTTCTCTGTGGGCTGAACACCCAACAAATGACCAATTTACTTCACTCTTTGAATAGCTGTAAAATGGGAGGAATTATTTTGTACTCAAGGTCATATTTTATTTATTTCAGTTCAAAGGCCAGTAATTTTCCACAGCTAATATCCTGTTTTTAAAATATCTTTAAATGACCTCCCTAAAAATAAAATCGCATACTCACACATGTCTTTCACTGGCACTTAATTTTAGGAAAGACTTAATTCTAAGCTTGTGTCATTGAACTAGTTCTTTCCACATGTATCCTCTGTCTTAGTATAAGGATTTCTTTGAATATTTTCCTCCAGATTTTAATACTCTCAGGATCTCATGATTGTTCTCTCATAATTTCTATAGAAGGACCACAACTTTGACCCCCAAAACCCATGATCTGAGAAATATATTAACCAAGTATGTTTTCTGCTTTCAGTAATTTTAGACTTTCATTGGGCAATTATTCACCAGCATCACCTTTCTCAGTCATCTTTGTGGGAAATTAATACTTATGAAGACTGCTATCGTGTTTGAAATAAACAAGAAACACAAATAGAATTCACCAGAAATGAATTGACCTTCTTTAGACCAAGGGGAGAAAGAGAGAGCCTTGGTACCAAAAATTGTTTGTAAGGTATGTGTTGAAGAGGAGCCAATGCAAAGAGATGAAGAGAGACGCATAGTGAAATTGAGAAATGTCATTTCAGGTGACTATGTTTTTAGGATAGGATGTGAGAAAAATGAAGGCAAAACTACAGTAGGAGGTTTCAAAGGAGCTAGAAGGAACATAGAAACTGCCATATTGCAGTAGGAAGGTCCCAATGACTACGGCTATGGAAAGGATGGGCATGGATGGTTCATGTCTGCACACCACTTTAACTCTGCCTCCACAGCCACTGCAGCAGCAAAAGCCATCAGTTCCTAAACAAGTTGCTTTGTCAGCTTTTGGACCTAAGTACCTTCATTTAATTTTAGAAGCAACACCATACAGAGAGAGACAGCGTATATTTTGGTGCTCAAGTGTACCTCAGTATTGGCGAGGGAAAAACCAACACACTATCAATCTTGTTCAGAAGAACCACATGATCATATGCAAACAAATCTATCTATCTTTGTTGGTTTTTGCTGAGGCCACCACAAGATGTCACATGTCATTTTTGGGTATTAAACCTAGCTGAAAATGGGACTGAGACCAAATATTTCACACTGACCACTGGACAACAAAACTAGAAATTAGCCTGTTGTAGCTGCTAGTGTTCTGGACTGGATTTGGCCTAGAACAAATCCCTAAAACATATGGTACTCTGCAAGTTGTGAATTCGAATCAGAAGCTTTATTCTGTAGACTGTATTAATTTTGAAACTGTATTCTTCATAAATTTGTAATTATAGAGAACATAAAGCATTTAGGAAGAATAAAAAATAATAATCAGTAACAGTTTTGAGAACTGTTTTTAATTTGGATCTTCTCCTTTACTCAGGCTTCCCTTCATCCCTGTGGGGTTTCTATAACCATCCACATTTAATTGACCCCTTGCTAGCAAAAAGCTCATTTAAATTTCCTGGTCTTTAGCCTACTGTAAAGGCTCATAGAAACATTTGTGATAGTGCCTTGACCAAAAAAGCCCGAAAAAGCAACTCTCTTTCAGGTTGAAATTCCTCACTTCTTTCCACCTTATAAATAACATATAACATTTGTATCTGAGTTCCTTCTATTAAAGATAATATTTTTATTAACACCAGATAGTGAAATGTGATTCCATCTCTCACTGGACACTCTGGATTAAATTCCCTCATAATAAAAACATAATAAAAATAAAATGTGAAGTGTTTGGACTAATTAATAATTATTTCCCTTTTATTGCAGATAGCTTGCTTTTAGTCATGCATTTCAGTCTCCCTCAGAGCTCCCCCACCATTTTTTTCCCTTTCTATAAAGTTTCTTCGTATGGATAATTTCTACAGTTAAATAATCATCAAATTATAAAAAAAAAAATTGAAAAGGATTTTATTTGTAAAGTTTGTTTCTGCTTTGGAAAACAGTCTTATGATTTTGAATCTTTGGTGTGAAGATCATGAGATATTGGTACAATGTTTCCTTCTGCCAAAATTTGACCGGCAGCAACAAGAGCTGGGTTTAAACTTTGTAGGGGCCACTACAAAAACACTGGCTCCATCAAGAAACCTGGGAAAATTACACAAACAGTTCTGCTGCTCAATGAGCTAATTTTTTAACTCAACAAAAAAAAGGTTTAACAAACCTTGTTTAATAATCAAAATTTTCATCCAAAGAAGAAAAGAGCACACTTAAACAGGTGGATAAACAGAGCAATAACAACATGATTTCTAGAGGATAAATATAACTGCTTAGCAGTCTTTTTCTCCTGGAATGCAATTCTTTTTAAAATAACTACATCTTTAAATGTAAAGCATACAAAACCAGGCACGTCTTAGATCTCTCTGTTTGTCCTTTTCATTTTTTACCTCTTTGCTCCACCCAGTGACAAGACATCTCTTTCCCTTGTGTCTTCCTTTCCCCTCCAGAGTTCTTGGGGTGTAACTGATGTCTTGGTCATGAAGCTTAAATAGGTCTTGCATGAACTAAGCACAGAGTTCTTTTCATCTTAATGTTAGTCAACTACTAGTGTTAAGTCTCAGAGACCTATCTTAGGCTATATTGCAGGTACATCTCTTTATTGACTGTAGAGAACATTTAGATGTCTATGCTCTATAGCATAGTTTAGATGTCTATACGTATTTAAGCACCTAAATTTAGCTAAGCTAAGATGTACCTGAATTGCTCAAGTTTATAAAGACTGCAATCAGTCTCCTAAATATACTCATAATGCATATTGCATTTTTCCACAGAAAATGTGATTCCTAATTACAAGCCCATTTCTTCCAATTGGCAACAATTACTTAGCACCATGAATCATGCACATCATTTTTCTTATTTCATCAACTGTCTATAAAAGTTAGTTTCAAGGTCCAGAAAAATGGAATTTACTTGAATAAAGACTAGCCACCTGCTTGCTTTCACAACTGCTGAAATGAATATGCAGCTTTTCACTGCATTCTAAACCACATGACCGCTTTATTGGGAGCCAAAAGAACAACTGCAGGAATGTCAAATGAAAGATGCTGAACAGCAACACGTAATTTCTTTCCTAAAGGGTTAATTCAGCAAATAAAAACACAGAATTAGAATTCAGGAGATCCAGATTCAATTCCTGGCTCTGCTTTTGTGGTATTTGTTCAGGTCAGTTAATTTCTTCACGCCTGAGCCTCCCCATAACAAAAAAAACAGAGATATTACTTTTCATGTCGAAAGTATACAACAAAGATATTTCTTTGAATATTTATGGAGTCTAAAGATATCAACTCTGGAATGCAAACATCTTTTGGATAGACAATCATCTCATAAAAGTGTATACATTTTTATCTTTGAAATACTTTAAACAACACACTGTAAGTCTAATTCTTCTTATTCATATATTCCCTACTTAAGCAGAAACAAGCTGAATCTTAAATAAACTGTGTTCTTTCAGATTCAAAAGCTAAGATAATCTGCTTTCCCAGAAGCTTGAAGCCCTTTAGAAAGTTGCACAAACCTAAACATTTTTAAACTTTTCCTAGAAGTCTCATGCAAAACTTGTGGAAATGAAGCACCTTGGGTTTAAGAAACATCATTTGTCATGTAAGGGAGGCAGGTGTTACTAATTATCAAAGCACACGTACTGCACAAAAGCATAAAAAGTGTAGTAGCACTGTTAAGTGAACCATAAAATTACAATGTGTTATTTTTGCTAGAATGGTAAAACATCATATTCAGTAAGAAGGAATGTTGCTTTCGCTTTAGAAGAAAATGTTACAGAAGAAATCTCTTTATAACTACATCTGTCAGTACTGTTCATCTGAAAGACTTTTTCTTTGCATTGATTTCTACTTTTATAATGGTACAAAACCAATGAAGTTTACTAGAATGACAAATTGTGGCACAGTCCAGAAAGTCAATGTGATGTCGTTCTGCTTCATTGACTTCCTATGCTAATCTGAATGACCTGAAAAGGTCATGTTTTTCTCCTTCCTTCCTCTCTTTTTTTCAAGTATTTGACAGAACATTTTTTATGACACACCTGAGTGTAGAATAGTACTATAGGCCCCAACCTCAAATGCTGGTATATGAGTAGACAGAGCTATTTTTTTGCACTCAGTCATCTCCAGAACACCCAAGATATCAAATATATTGAAATGAAATTGTTTTACTACTTCTCCCAACATCTTTTATAAACCAAGAAAAATATATTTCTGAGACCAATCTGTACTCCTTTACACTTGTAGTCCTTTACACATCATGTGATAAATTTGACTTTGACACTTATTTTTGTATTAAATTTTGACCCATAGTACAAGGATGCTACAAGGTTTAAAATTCCATAGGTATACCTGAATAATAATTGTAATAATAACCCATTTAACACAGCACAGAACTTGTGTGGTTTTCTTTTATAAATTTCTATAGAAAATCAAAATATTTTCTGATAAATACAGACAAAAAAATGAAAACAGTTAAATACTAGAGTCAAACTAGTACAGCTTTTTTACTGCTGACATTGCTTTTGATTTCTCACAGAATTCACTTTCTAAAATTGGAAACTCTCACTGTTTAGCTGAGAGTTACTCATATTTGGAATAAATTATATCACCATATGTTTTAATTTTTCTTAATGATTCCCTCATATTGCTATATACTTTTTTCTACGAGACCATTTAGTTCAAAGCTGGTCTTCAGCATTTGACATTGAAGTTTCAAATCTAAAATTATTGCATGAGAAATTATAAGCCACATGAGTAGATACATCAAATTCTTTAACATTGCACATATTTTTTAACATTTCTCACATGAATCTTTACTCATGTAATCACTTGTGTCTAGGCTTTACACATGTCTTCTAGTTGCAAACTCCACAGAATATTAATTCTGCTTGTCATTAGGTAGATAAGCAAGAAACTAATGATCAATACAAATTAATAATTTCATTCAAAGAAATCTGATTTTATAAAATAGCTATTGAACTTAAGTTAGACATTGATAGTATTTGGAAAGCATTAAACAGTGAGGAGACAGAATACAGACCCATTACCCAATAACCCCATCAAATTTTACAGACTTGCAGATGAAACTTCATGGGTTTCGAATGCTTTACTTGTAATTAAAAAAAAAAATTATTTCACAACCTATTTTTTCCTCTGCAGATGTGAAACCTGCTTTTTCCTGGTTACATAGATAGAACATAGTGTCCTCTAATTTTATTTAAAAATAAGAAGAAAAATAAGAAAAAAAAATTAAAAATATATATCTGAAGTAACATTATATTTGCAACTTTCCTAAGATATGTCATACACTCTGTACAGGAAAGTGCAACAGGAGAACAAGATCTTTTACATAAAAAGAGAGCAACCAATGAGTTGGGGACTAATTTCTCCAAATAATCTTGTGCTGGATTCTCTTTTAAGGACAGTCACCTGCCTGCCAGACCCATTGGTTGACTTGATAGGGCTTTTGAGAGCTCCCTTGCTGGGGAGATAGTGTGATATCACAGTGCCTTGTGGAACTTCAGCTAGAAAGAGCTCTGCTTGGCAACATTGTGGTCTCCTTTTCACACAATCGGTAGTGCGTAGCTGGATGTGTGGCAAATGTGGTTCAGTAATAGTCCTGTACATTCTCTTTTCTTATACCGTGCCAAAGTAGATACCTTGGAATGAAACATGAAGTTAATGAGAAGTCTGAAAAACAAACTATGAAACAAGTTCAAAAATAGTTTTTTCTTGGTCATGGACCAGTGTTGCTTACAGTAAAAAATATATAGCTTTCTTTTATTTCTGATCATTTCCATGCTTGGAAAGTTGAAAACCCAAGTTTCCAAGCAAGCAGAAAATTTCCACATGGTCATTCAAGATATCTCAAGTTTCGTGTTGAAGACTTAAAATTAGAATGCTTAGTTTTATTTCTATATTTCTGGACCATGTCTTTCAGCTCAGATGGACTCCAAGTTTTTGGTCTATGTGTGTTAACTCTAGTAATTTTTGTGAAATTATAGTCCAATATTTTATTAGGCTACTGGAATAAATTTTTAAAAATATATTTAGAGTTATATGTAATATTTTATCATTGTTTTTATATAAAAGGCACTGTGTTATTTATTAAGTGACATAACTTTTTCTGTTTCTCATTTCTGCTTCATCAGCATAATTTAACATTACTTTGACTGTTTCTTTGCTTTTTATGCTGTATAAAATACTAACAGCAATGCCCTGTTGCCTTCCCTCTCTCTGTTTGGGCTGGCAGTATAATCAACAACACAAAAGAAGGGTGGTTTCATGCAGTTCTTGACAATTGAGAGGATGTTTCCTCTGCAATGTAGATTCCCCCTCCTACCTTCTCAACCAGCCCTCCCAGGAATTTTGCAGAGTTGATAAACAGGCAAGAAAGGGAAGAAGGAGGAAGAATGTCTATTTGCAGCTAGTAACTACTGGGCATTTAAGAGGTGGTAAAGTCTTGATTTGTCAAGATCTTCCTCCCTACCTTAGTGAATAAGCACTTCTTGATTTAAAAGCAGCAGCCTAACCTAATGGTCTAATTTCTATGCATAGACATTATAGGTGGTTGCCCAGAAAAATTAGAAAAAAAAGTTTGTGCAGAGTTAGCATAGTAAATAACATAGTGGATGAAACTGGTAAGTAATAGGACCTATATATTCTATAATGACACTTGTTAGACTTTCAGAAAACAAAAATTCAGTTTTTAAAATTGCTTATAGTGAAATAAAATATTTTAAGAATATGGCTGGATTACACGTGTCTTCAGGACAGCCTGATCATTTCTTTCAGGTACAGAAGTAAGAAGTGAACTTTTAAGGAAAGAGTTAGACAAAGACAGAATCTTATTGGTGCCCCTTGAGGATACAGTGATGTGATTCTGGTCCATCTAGCTACAGAAAGTTTCTCACAAAATGATTGAGTAGTATCCTTAAGTTACATAGGAATAAATACTTTCTAGAAAATGCAAGAGCATGGCTGTGCAAGATCATGAACATTTTTATTTTCTGTCAAAGACTAATATGCTTCCTAAAATGCAACAACTATTATAGTGAATCACACTTGTCAAGTCTAGAATTTTTTCCTCTACAGTGGTGGGAACCAGACAATTCAGAGAAAGATGCAAGAAAACTAATGGGAAGCATGGAGTAACTTTTCACAGGATAATATTCCTGGCTCCTTGTTTGATGAGAATTACCGGCCAGAATAAAAAGATATTTGAAATCTATATTCTTATATCAAAGAGAAAAAGTCAGTCAGAAACTCATTGTCCTATGTATGTTACTTATATACAGATTAAAATTACTTTTTCTTTATAGTGCGTTCTTTGATAGCTCAAATGCGCTGATATTTCCTTGTTCTGTCAAGATCAGGAAAGAAATGTCTCAGAGAGCACAAGAAGAGAAAAGCTGAATTAATTGCAAACAACAAAGATATTTGCAATTTTTTTATTATATTCATGATTTTACTTGACCGTGAGTTCACATTCTTAGGCAGAGTTTTGGTCTGTTGATCAGTCTTAAAAAAGACTGCACCAGCTTTGAGTGAAGATACAAATTTTTAAACTTTCCAAAAAACAGTCCAAAAATATATTGCCTGCTAAAACTGGCAAAGTAAGTATCAAGCTATGTCACCTCACCCTGACCTAAATTAGATCCTTACTTCACAAGTAGTCCCATTTATTTCCCTGAGACTATTCCTGGACACAGGTGATACTCAGTCTAATTGAAGTCATTCATCTGTTTTTACGAAAATCCAAATAGAGTCTGAAATGGTATTAAATGATTTCACACATCCTATGTTAGAAAACACAGATCTTGAAAGAGTCCTATTGGCTGCATGATTCCTTCAGTTCTTCAATCTGTACTATGAATGTTGAATCAAGTGCTATTAATACAAGGAGACATGCTATTAATCCAAAGTTAAGATGTCAGTAAGGGTTGTATATTTCTTGAATACCACCATAACCAATAAGTGAAAACAAAACAAAAAGACAGATCCATATAAATTATGACTGTTCATCAGTGAGATTCCCAGTGCTATTTTTAAGCCTTTGCAAAATGAGAATAAAAATAACAAGTTTACTTTAATCTTGTGGTGAAAGGCACAATGAGAATCCATGACAACAAATTTGACAGAAAAATTTAAATAAAAATAAGGTCCCTACTCTTTCTTAACCCCATCATGTTCCAGGTTAGGATGATATGTTGGATTCCCCACTTCAAAATAAAACTAAGCGCATTTTGAAAGTTGTGCTTTAGTCACATGGAGTTATTAGTTTACATAGAGGAAAAATTAGATTTTTTTTTATATTGAATTACACTTGAATTATATATATACTGTATTATGCAGGAAGTCAGACTATATCAGTTAATGACACTTAAGATGTTTATGAACAACATTCTCATGAGAGACCTGTAACAGGGTCTGATATAGCATATGTTTGTTCTCTTCTACAAACATGTCAGTACTTACCAAGCTGGAGGCAGAGATTTATGCACAGAGGTTGATCTCAGGCCTTGTATTTTCCAGGTATTTCCCAGGATGTTAAATCCTTTTGATGATGCTCATGAGATATAAATCAATATATAAACCTACTTCGTTTTTTTTCTTTCCTTAATCACCACAGAGGGTTGCAGCTAAGGCTCTTCTGTGTCTAACAGTGACCATTATCCAGTGCAACATTCCTGATTTTGCAATGACAGTTGACTTTGGCTTATTTGACATATTCTTTCATTGCTACAGCTGCTTTCCAGGAGACTTGGGTGCACTTGGCAAGCATTATGCATTATAACTATCAGATCCCCTAGAAACAGTGGTGAAGGCACTGAGGACAGGCTGGCACTTCCTTACATGTGGCTGGAAAAAGCTGTTTGTTTCCTAATGGATAGCATATCCCCAAACAAAGTACAGTTATAATGGTTCTTTTATTAAGACTGATTTATGTAAAATCTGATTTATGTAACAGTCAGCTATCCTTCTGTGGAGCTTAACTTCCAAAGGGATTGTGGAATACAAAGCCATTCTTTGGCTTTAAGGTTGCTACCAGCAACATGTAATAATAGACTGTAAGTCAGATGGAAAATAGAAAATGATTACATACTCAAAGCACATCTCTACTCCAGACAAAACTTCTTTTTTTTTTTTATTTTTATTTTATTCAGAATATGGACCTTAACTGGCTTTACTGATATTAATCCTAATGACTTTAAAGCTATGAATCACATTATAATTGTAAAATCAGAACATGAGATTCAATATCTAGGACCTAAAAACATTAAAATGTACAATGATGTGTATCCAAACAGACAACATTCAAAATGTGCATTGATTTATTTTTAGGACTATGCATACTGAATATCAATCACAAAGTTACCAGTGTTGTGGTAGTTAAAAGCCAGAAGATTTTTTTGCCCTTGTACATACATTGATATTTCAGATTTTTCTTATTTCCTTTCTCCAGCAGCGGTAGTACTCTTTATTTGTTTCTCTAAAAGCTCCCTCAAAATCTAGAAATAAAAAATCTTCTGTGACACTTGCAATTTGCTTTAAGTTCCATCAAACTAGTATATAGCCATTCTCCGTGGAAGGCTCCCTGATGTCCCTGTTCAGCATCAGTTAGATTACTTTCGACATGAAGAAAGGTTTCAGTAGGAAAGCATTACAGCAACATTCTATGGAGTGTCATGTAGCGGCCTCCTTCTTTTATTTAGATGACTTGGTTTTACCCCTTTTAAGTTCTCTGCTAAAAGTATTAAGCAAAATCTTCATATGCTACCATTAGCTCACGAACTAGGGCCAAGTAAGTTAGTAAAGTATGGATATATGAGTGTGATAATCATAGTCAATGTTACTTGTGCTATTAGACAACTGAAAACGTTTTACTCAGTATTTAAGAAACTAAATGTTTAGTCTAAGAGTACCAGTTTAACATTCAGACTGTGGTTTACTGGCTGAGTTAACTCAACTTTGTCTTGACTGATAAAATCAGCTAGCAACTAGCTGAAGTTCTTGGCATGTGAAGATACTGTGTCCCATTATAATCTTTCAATGTAAAAATTAAAAAAAGAATGAAAGCAACTAGAGAGCCAAGATCCATAAATATTATATAATAAGGCCTGTTCATTTATTCTTTATAAAACTATCAAAAAAAAATTAAGCTCTGGATCTCGGGCGGAAATACTGCATTACATCAGACAAAAAAAATGTGCCCTTTGTTCCTACTTAATCTGGACTCTTTTCTTGGTTTTGGGCACTGATTCCTGCTTGTCAGTGTTAATCCCCAATTGTTCCTACCTTAAAAGCTATCTGATTTAACTTCTTCCTCAGTCATCCTGTAACAATGGGATTGATTCAATACATTCATCCGAAGAAGATGAGAGGAGACATGATTTGAGTAGAAATAGCAAGTGGTTTTTTTTCTTGTAAGTATTTCAGAAAAACACATCAAGTCATTTCATATATTAAATGCAAGGCCTTTTTGGCAAAACGTATAACACCAGTTTTTCTACACTGCAATAAGTGGACTTGCAGAACATTTCCTACCTAAAATGCACAGCCATCATTTCCATTTCTGCAGGGAATTTGGAACAGGTGAGAAGGTCAAGAGAAATTGTTACACTGAGACTGAAGGCAGCACTCTTGACACAGCTAGTCTGAGCACCCTGTTTCCATTAATCCAATGGAAGGCAGTATACCATATTTTGATAGTGTGTAATATATATTTCACATTACCATAAGATATTCCTGTTGATCTGTGCAAGAGGGAAAGCAAATATGCTAAAGCTTCTCCAATAACCCTGCTTGTTCTTGGTAAGCTAATATTACTAAAAACATTGTCCTGGAGTATTTTTTGTCAATCTAAAGTAGGCTACTAGAAACTGGGTGGTAGAGATCCTAATTTCTTGCCCATTCCACAGAAGACAAGAGGATATTATGGACTGAACAGTGGAGGCTGATTTTCATGCATTAAGTTGGAGAAGTCCATATACTCAGCTCTAGAGATCTTTAAATTTTATGTGGCAGCCATAATGGTAACTGTACAAATAATCAGTGTTATAGTGCTCTTCCCAAAGGCCAGAACTGAACCTTTAATTTTTTTATAGGAAAATTTCAAAAGGAATTGCAAAAACCATGATCATTTTTATTATAAAACTAAGGCCAGATATAATTTGAAGTTTTTCAAATACTGATAAACAAGGTCATCACTAGCAAAATATGTTTAACTTTAAAAAAAAAAGTTTAACTGTTGTGGGAATGTTAGAAATGCAGTGTGTTATTGCTCTAAAGGGGGTGGGAGAGGAAGGAGAGAAAAGCAAGAGAGAAGGAGTAAGCAGAACAGAATAAAGTATTTGCTCTTTTAGAGTTATGGCATCTTTTTTTATCTCCTCATGTAGGTGATTGCGACGGTGCTGCAAAAGCTCAATTAGACATGAACTATGATCCTTTGGGGTACTGTGCTGATGTTAAACTGAGATGAAGTTCTCTCACACATAAATCTATTTCACTTTAGAATTTAATATGGATGAAGTAGCTTTTATAAACCTTCTGACTGAAGAAATATAATAAGATTCTGACAACTTTACTAGCAAGTGTCACTTTGCAAATATATAAATTTAGAAATTGATTTTCTTTCTCTAATCTTCTAGAACCAAGATGTAGCTGAGAATTCTCGGTGTTTGGGATCAGATCCATAATGTCATATGTTGCCCAGAGAAGTTGGGGATGCCCCCTCCCTGGCAGTGTTCAAGGCCAGGTTGGATGGGGCTTTGAGCAACCTGGTCTAGAGGAAAGGTGTCCCTGCCTGTAGCAGGAGGGTTGGAACTAGATGATCTTTAAGGTCCCTTCCAACCCAAACTATTCTATGAAGATTCTATGATTCTATTCAGCCAAGATGTAGTCCTTCTTATACTATATGTTCTACAGATATTTAGTGAAATACTGTCCCTGTAATGACTGAAATTTGTAAAAGAACTGAAAGAAGAAAAATGTCACAAATTTTGAATTTACATCTATTAATTTATTTATGGCTTGAACTTGCATGGAGAAAGATAAGCATAAGGCAGGAATGGATTTAGCAGGGGTAGAGGAATAGTAGCATTACTGCAAACAGAAACTGGAGATGAATTTTGTGTCACCTATGTTTTTACCTGTAAAAGTTAGACTTCTAATTTGAAATACCAAGGTGCCTGTTGAACACTGATAATTTCAAGAAGGATAACTTAAAAATCACAGACAATCAGCACTCAAAATTAGTCAATATATCTTTTTTTGTTAAGTTCTACAATATTTTTGTTGGCTTTCATGTTTAGCAATACTAGATATTGCTACAATATAGTTCTTTTCTTTCACGGGTTTCAAAAGACCATACTATGATTTTCCAGTGCAATCTATTACTTTTACTGAATAGACTTGTTTGGAGGATTTAAAAATTTATTTTGTAGAGCTTATACCTAAAAAGGTTCAGATTAGTTTTCAAGTTAGGCAAAAAGAAAACATTTAAAGATACATGTGACTTCTTTAATAAAACCTGTTAAATAGTTGCAGAAATGCAAGTAAATAATAATATTTAAGCTTTGCCCACTATCCTTCAAGCTTGCTTACATCTTAATATTTTTTGAGAAGAACAAAAAATGTATCAAAGTCAGAATCGCATTAGGTAGATCTGATTCTTCCAGTTGCTTCCTGCCCTGAGTTAGCCTATTGAATCCATTGGCTCTAACTGCAGATCTGGGGAAAGAAAGGTGCTATTGAGCATGTACATTGAGTATGACTGCCATTCATAGACAAAACACATGTACAGAGCATCATTGTGATTTTGACTTTCCTTTTTCACGTTTTGACCTTATTCTTAAAGCTTATGACATTGGAGAATGTTCCAGTGTAACCAGAGAATTGTACAAAAGTATAAGGTATACAGAAGCCTCTGTTCTCTAAAACATAATCGTGCTTGTAGGCTTCAAGCACCAAAACTGTTCCTTTGGGCAGCAAGTGTTAAAACAAAAGCTATGTTAAAGACTGAAAATGTACCAGTATTTAAATTTTTTTTCCTTTGCTATAAAACCGATCATGGAGACAGGTCTGTATGTTTTTCCATACCCCTATAGACACAACTACTGTGTTCCTAACATTGGTAAAAATCTAAGCATTTGTTACCCTGAAAAGCTCTGTTTGTTGAAGATCCAGCAAAGTTCAAAGAATTTTCTTTTTCAGTCAAGCAGGGCTGGCTACACTGGACTAAGTGTTTATTACTACCTCCTTTCACCCATGCCAATTAGCACCTACCTGTGAACACAAAGATAAATGGTCATTGCCAAAGAGGGCTTTTTGTAGAGAATTTCCCTTTCCTAAGTATGGGTTGGAGGGGTTGGGGTGTAGGGAAGAGAAGTTGTATAAAACCTGCTTTGTGTTTTTACAGAAAGGGACCCAGAAAGAAATTTTATGATGTTATCACAGCTAGTTCTAAAATAAGAATTCTGTTTAAACAGAATAAGAGTTCCTTTCTTCTTATTTTTGAAACTTTGCATAACATAAGCTAAATGGATTTAACTCAGGTACTTTGGAAAACAAGGAGATTTACAGCATTGTTTCTGACTGCTTGCTGAGTATAAGCAGTTCACAAAAAAACCTATTTTTTAGATCTAGAAATGAAACTATTCCTGCAAAAAACTTCACAAATCATTGCACTGCAAGTAAAACTCTAACCCACTCATATCAGGGAATTTATCTGCAGTAATTAGTTGCTATTAATAACAATGAGGTATAGGAACATAAAGTATATTATACCAAATAGAAGTACTATATCACATTATTGCAGAAATTCTGAGAGATATTATCCTTTAAGTAAGACGTGAGTGTGATAAAGCTAAATAAAGCTAAATTTAAGTAACACAGAGCCATAATTCTTGGATCTTAACTAAATGTCACTTAACTAATTGCTCCTTTATATTTCTCACCCTGGTATGAAGATTCCTTATTGCTCTCTTCTGTGTCATTTTGATATATGCTCACAAGGCTATTCTATTCTTTCTCCAGCTGTGGCTGAATTTCAATAACGGATACAGTGATCTAACATATAGGCTGTAAAATCTGAGTGCTCTTCTGTCTTTGGATAAACTCTGCTATATGAAAGATTGTAATTTAAATAAAACACCTCTTACCGCGCTCTCCAGCTCAGCTTTTTTTCTTCCAAATATCATGTCTTTCTACTTTTGCTTTATCTGCAGGCACAGATAGTTGGTCAGAAAACAGTTGTATGGATTAGAAATTAAACCCTTATCAGGCGGTGAAGGGTAATGGGGCTCAAAATAAAAAATCATATGAATGGAGGGAACTAATGTGTAGCATGTGTATTATTTTAATGTATCCCTTTTCTATCACAGTTTAGGAACCTCTCATTATAAGGAGTCAATGTTGCAAAGAAGCTGAGCTCATCAAGGTGGAGGAGAAGGAATGTTCATTGCTGTTTGTATTTGATAAGTCATCTATGAGAAATGCAAATATTTGGAGTAACCAAAATTATGCACTGATTTTTAAGAAAGTATAGGCTTGTACTGTTTGCAGTTGAGTGGGGTTTTTTTCCATGGTGCCACTAAATAACTACTTAGAATTAAAATAGTAGAACATAATTTTTAGTGTATGGTAACTTTATAAAATAAGGCACTGTTAGAAACAAGATCTAAAATGTGCCTCAAAAGCACATATCCCTTGTTTTAAGAGTGACTCACATTGAGACTTCCTCTAAACACTGAAATCCCTACTGAGATTAGAGCATAAACTCCAAAAATGAAAACGTTGTTCTGTAGATATTTCACTCTCAGGACAGTATGGGAGGGTGGATGTTAGTACCAGGACTGGGGCAATGTTGTCAAGTAGCTAGTAGCTATTTTGATCCTGGTATTTCTCACTGCAACTCCTTAATTATGTTTATGTATTTACATGGGGTGACATGTACGCATTCATTTAACAAAATATTTTCTTTCAAGTAAAGAATTTCAGGTTCTTGATAGGTGAGAGATTATGCATAAACACCCCTTGCAAAGAGACTAGCTCGAGCTGTGTGCTGGAGTTGTTTTTAAGCACTGCCACGTAAGTACTTCTGGAAGCATATGGCATGCTCTGATATTTAACATTTTATTCCCATTTGTAGGGTGAAAGACAAAAATTCCTTAGTTTAGTTTATTTTGTATTTCTTCTCTTACCCTTATTTTATGTCTTTTATACACCCTTCATTATTTTAAAGACATCTTAGAGAGCTTCTGGTCCTTCAGTGAAATATTCCAGTCTTGGAAATTTGACCTTTCATGTGTACATTGCAGAAAAGGAGTAGATTCATGGCTTTTAAGGCCAGAAGGGACCATTCGATCATCAAACCTGACCTCCTGTATAACACAGGCAAAAGAATTTCCCCTCTATTGAGTCCAATAATTTGTCTGTAAAACATTTAGTAACAGGATGTTATATTTTAAGAGTAGTTTAAAACTGTACAGGTCTTGTTTTAATTTTTCACCAGTGGTTTCAGTTTATCATCCAAATAATATTTATAGTAGAGAATATCTGTATGGATATTACTAGTATTTTATATAGATCTTTGGCTAAGTTTTAGTTTAGTTTATTAATTCATTGGTGAAGCATATGTTGCTTTGCATTTCAGTGGTTACAAATCTGAGTCTTAAAATTCTCCAAATCAGAGACTGTGCTGCCATTAGACTAAATCATTTCATCTCACTCACAGGCATCCACTTGCACCCACATAAATTATCAAATTAAAATTCAAGGCTTACTTGTTAGTTGTGAACACTGCATAGTTTCTGCCAGATTTGGCTTTCACAGTCCTATACAGTATGGAAAAATGAAAGGGCAATATTAAATTACCAGTTCACATCTATCTGCACCACATATAACAGCCTTTATCTCGGCTTTATTCAGCTCTGACTCCTCAGCTGCTTATAAGTTGATGGGAAAAGTTACATTATGCAAAAACTGAGAGGCATGCTGTGGAAACAGGCTCAGCATAAAAGACCAGCAATGAGAACCATGTTCAAAATATAGAGTTTTTTTTAAAAAAGTGTGAATGCACATCAAATGCTGTACTGAGTTACAGCACAAAATGGCTCCTCTGAGAAGAACAGGAATAATGGCTCTCATGGAGGTTTCAGGCTAAGTCAAACCCAACTCAAACCTCCTAACCAGTAGAAAAAATGTGAAGGAAGAGTGTAATTCCCCATCCACAGCTACTGTCAAGCAGAAGAAGGTTTTTTCATTTTCACTGAAATGAGTAACATTCAGACTCACCTACAGGTAACTGACTGCTATAGAGCACAGAACGTGGAGATGTATAGAGCCACTAATTTTTAATAGCTCATCACAGTTAGAAGAGAGATCAATAACTATGACCACATTGAATAAAATGTAAGAGATGTAATAGATGTTATAGGAAGACACAAATCAGACTCCTCAAATTTCACACATAGATAACTACTGCTAACACTGTGGTTGTCTGAATATGATGCAAACCAGAGAAAGTCATCTCTGGACACACTTGCAGCCTTAAGTCAGGAAGCCACAATTTACTGTTTTATCAGAGATCGCCAAGCTTGAGCTCATGCATCCTGCCTTTTGGTCTGTTGGATTTCGCATGGCTACGGGCTGGCTTGAAGCACATGGAGGTAGCCCCACAGCCCCACTTGCTTACCTCTGCCGTTTAGAGGTATAGAATCATAGAATGGTTTGGGTTCGAAGGGACCTTTAAGATCATATAGTTCCAACCCCCCTGCCACAGTCAGGGACACCTTTCCACTAGACCAGGTTGCTCAAAGCCTCATCCAACCTGGCCTTAAACACTGCCAGAGAGGGGGCAGCCACAGCTTCTCTGGGCAACCTGTGCCAGTGTCTCAACACTCTCACAGTAAAGAATTTCTTCCTAATATCTAATCTAAATCTACCCTCTTGCAGTTTAAAACCATTACCCCGTGTCCTATCACTACATGCCTTTGTAATAAGCCCCTCTCCCTCTTTCCTGTAGGCCCTCTTCAGGTACTGGAAGGCTGCTAGAAGGTCTCCTTGGAGCCTTCTCTTCTTCAGGCTGAATAACCCCAACTCTCTCAGCCTGTCTTCACAGGAGAGGTGCTCCAGCCCTCTGATCATCTTTGTGGCCCTCCTCTGGACTCGTTCCATGTCCTTCTTATGTTGGGGGCCCCAGAGCTGGATGCAGTACTGCAGGTGGGGTCTCATGAGAGCGGAGCAGAGGGGCGAGAATCACCTCCCTCAACCTGCTCATCACGCTTCTTTTGATGCAGCCCAGGATACGATTGGCTTCTGGGCTGCAAGCGCACATTGCCAGCTCATGTTGAGCTTCTCATCAACCATCACCCCCAAGTCCTCCTCAGGGCTGCTCTCAATCCATTCTCTCACCCAGCCTGTATTTATGCTTGGGATTGCCAAGGTAAATGCCATCTAAACCTGTGTACAGCAAATACCATCTAAACATGCTCATTGTGGCCTTTGAAGGCACTGGCAAGACATGTTAGAAACCAAGCTTAATCCAACCATGAAACAAGAACATTTTTGACAACTACATGATCAAAAGATCAGCTGAGAACTGTTCCACAGCATCCACAAAACACATAAGCCTTTGGGAGGTGAAGAAACTATTAATCAGGAAAAACAAAACAGAAGCTGGAAAAATCATCTCACTACGATTCAGTGATTAGATCACAGCTGGGAGTGAATCCTGTAATTTGCAGATTACAAACAAGGGAACAAGAAAACAGTTAATGAAACTCATCAGGGTATTACTGATAGTTATAAAAAAGACATAATACTAGACTAACTGTTCTGTACTTCTTTTTCAGCTCACAAGGTGACTTTTCAGATCGTAATTAGAAGAAGAAAGAGTTGAGTGGGGAGAAGAATCAGGATGGACAGCAAGAAATATACATTTGAGTGAATTTTATTTTTCCTTGAACTTCATTAATTTTCCTGGTGCCAAAAGTTTACCAAGTATCCAAAGTGAAAGATAGTCTATAGTGCTTGAGGTTCATTTCTGAGTCACACAAGATACTGAAAATTAGGGAGAAAGGATTCAAGAAGTTGTTGAAAGAAGAGTAATTTTGGGAGTGTGTATATAGGGACAGCACAAAGTATTTATTCTAAAAATGATCACTGAAACAAACCACAAGTTTGAGTAATAGCTAGGCTATTAATATCTAGTGAATAGTAAATATTAAATGTTTAGGAAAAATGAACAGGAAGTGAATGCAGAAAATGCTTTTCAGGATATAAGCGTTTGCGATTTATATCTGCTGCCTCTCACAGAGATACTGCCTCTACAAGAGATGTAAACACCTGGCTCAGAGCTGAGAGCATCTGGGAGCCAGAGTCTAGGGAGTCAGAGTCTAGGAGCTATAGCCTTACAAAGAGGCAAGATGTAGTAGAATACATGGCTGCTGGTGTTTTGCCTATGTGAGAAACAATGACTCCCCAGCTAGCCTTTTCAATAGTATTTATAGGAACATAATGGGAACAAGAACAGATGCCTCAAGAGGGGCAGGTAATTTGCTGATATTTACTTTCACATGGGGCTCTGATGAGTTCCTGAAGTTTCTAAATTTAGCCAGGTTCTCCCAAACTACCAACACGAAAGACAAATACTAAAAACACTAATGCAGATCACCTCGTTGCATCTGTGCAGTACAGCTGGAGCTAGATTACAGGATGCTCCCCAACCTTAAAATCATCTCTGTGAGCTCTTTTGTTCTTGGAGTCTCTGGTAGTCTAGACTTCAGTGAGAATTTTCCATGAATTGTTAAATGTAGCTGTCTTCATTGCTTCAGTGCTGCCCTGCTGGGGTGCTACATTAGGTGATCTCAAATCACAACGTGTATGTGGTTGATGGTAACCACTATCTTTCACTGAACTAGAAGTTAAATGTGAAATGTAGATGTGAGCCTTAAACTTAGAGTATTATTATAACTGAAAGGGTCACTGCTGAGGTGCAACTGGCTAGGAAGAAATGCTCTATCAATAGCCTTGCCACATTCACAAGAAATTTGCTTCAAAGTCTGTGGGAGGTACAGTATGAATTTGGCCTCTGAATTTTAATATGTGGCTTCTCATATCCAAGGAATAGATAAGCCCATTTCCTTGCCTAAGCAGAGGAATGTAGAATAGCAATGCTTACTAGGCATTATCAAGTAACTTGAGGTCTGAAACCTGGATTCTCATCTCCATCCATCTTAAGTTCATGTGCAGGGAGTCAGCTTTAATACACAGGCTTCAGGGCTATAACCCCTTTTCATGCTTCTCTGTGCACTGTAAATATTCAAGAGAAAAGAGAAAATCAAGAAATGTGATAAAGTTACATAGAACTTTGACAGACAAAAGGTCAAACAAGAGAATGGAGAATGGATCATCTGAGATGGCACCAGAAATCACAGTTGTGATCATTCAAAAAGTGTTAGACAAGCACTTTGAAGCAATGGAAACATTAGTGATGTGTTACTGGGAGTGGTTGCAGTGGGCTGCATGGCCTCCTTCTGTCCTGAAGCATTACTGTAAAGACTTGTAGTTTAACGCTGAAATAAAAAAGGAAAAAAAAAAGTTAACAATGCTATGATGTTAACACTGTAGACTTTAAATCTAGAAAATATATACTAAGCAGACAGATGAACACTTACGTTTGCATTATTTGAAAGAATGGAAGTGAGAAAGTGTCCTGAGCACAGTCTGGGAAACCAGGACTAATTACTAAAGGGTAATCCTGTCTCTCCCAGAAAATTTTGTTTTAGCTTGGAGAAAAATACCAACTTCTTTTCTCTACTTTCTTCCTCTTGTTAAAAAAAAAAATAAAATAACATTTGTCTGGATTGCAAGAGGAATTTAGCAGTGAATGTTGAATGCTTTGCGAATACAAAGTTGATACTCAAGGGGACTACACAAGGCCACTAAGTTTGGCCACAACTTGATGTGACTGAATGGGCGGTTTTCAACCACAAAACTCAATTTCTGATATAGATGTAGTTTGCTAGCTTATCACATAGGCTAATGCAGTTTCCACTTCTGTTGCTGGACAATTTATGGAAAAAAAAATCAATATTGAGTCTCAGTTTCCATGACTAAAGAGTGATAATGACACTGATCAAACCAAAAAGGTCTTTGGGATCTACTGTATAAAAGGCTATCTTGTCACCATAAACTTTGTAGATTAATCTCAAATTCTTGTTGATTTTTGAGGCTTTGGGGCTTGATTGTATCTGTAATACTATTATTTTCATATGTGAATATAACCTTCAAATTCAAAGGACTTAGGGTACTTTTTTAGACATGTTTATGTCTAAATAAATCTTCGCAGAGCCACGATGATGATTAAGGGGGTGGAACATCTCCCTTATGACGAGAGGCTGAGGGAGCTGGGTCTCTTTAGCTTGGAGAAGAGGAGACTGAGGGGTGACCTCATTAATGTTTATAAATATGTAAAGGGCAAGTGTCATGAGGATAGAGCCAGGCTCTTCTCAGTGACATCCCTTGACAGGACAAGGGGCAATGGGTGCAAGCTGGAACACAGGAGGTTCCACTTAAATATGAGGAAAATCTTCTTTACGGTGAGGGTGACCGAACACTGGAATAGGCTGCCCAGAGAGGTTGTGGAATCTCCTTCTCTGGAGACATTCAAAACCCGCCTGGACGCGTTCTTGTGTGATGTGATCTAGGTAATCCTGCTCCAGCAGGGGGATTGGACTAGATGATCTTTCGAGGTCCCTTCCAGTCCCTAACATTCTGTGATTCTGTGAATCCGTGATGTGGTGATTCTTTTGCTCAGTACATGTACAATGACTCTGTGCAACCCCACTTCTGAGTTTCTCTAGTCTTTCCTTCAAGGAATAACGAATTGCTATGAACAGTGTATGAATGCAGTTTTATAATGCCTAAGGATATAAAAAGGATAAATAGGACGAGGGATAGTCACAACTGTAGTGAATTTTCTCATCAAAAGCAAGAATTTGTTAATTTGAAATGTGATAGATGTTATATAAGTGCAACATTTCTTCCTGGCATTGTCATCTTATCTGTGCTGCAACCATAACTGTTTTAGTTCCTTGATCAAAGTAGCTGGTCATTCCTGGAAAGGTAGGAGCTCTCTGAGTATTAACTAAGCTGCCACAGTTGGTATAGGTAAGATCTCACGGTGGCGCATATAATTCCCTAAGAATGGCTTTCTTTGCTCTCCCCCACTCTGTACCATTTTGAAAGCCATGTACTGGAGTCTATTGGGGGGTGTGGGGGGTGTGGCATTCCCAAGATATGTTCTTCAAGATGTAAAGTTAAGATGCTGCCCTATTCATTAAGTCTTTCTTTGTAACTGCTCCAGCAAATTGAGTTTGTACCACACCTACATAGAAATGTTGCAGTAAAATAAGTCTTTGCTGAAAAAAATGGAAGGAGTTTGTTGAATAAAAGGCGCCTGAGGCTTTGTCTTCACAGGAAA
The DNA here is from genome assembly GCF_013368605.1 of Nyctibius grandis. NCBI lineage: Eukaryota > Metazoa > Chordata > Aves > Nyctibiiformes > Nyctibiidae > Nyctibius > Nyctibius grandis. The sequence continues at coordinate 10,706,380 of NC_090662.1, read as the reverse complement.
GTTTTTGTGTGTAAAGCTAATACAGAAACTTCTTGCACACTACCTACTTCTAGAGCTGGACTGTTCACATTGGGAGTTAATGTGGGAAAATAGTGTTCCATAAAATCACATCCTACCTTACTGAACACTAACTTCCCTTTTTAGACAAGTCTGGAAAGTTTGAGATTTACTTGTAAAAAGGGTTTTGAAAATGCAGTTCCATCTGACATTCTTGTGAAAAGTAAATATAACCTGCTATACAATTAACAGTGACTTGTTCTTGGCAATTCCTTTTAAAACAAATGAATTACTAAGAAGACACTGTGTAATGGTATCTTGTCTGCAGAGATTTCTATTTTTATATTTTGCTAAGCATAGTTTGAGTCTTGGCTTTGTAATTAAAAAGAAGGTGACATTTTGAGTTCAGTTTTCATGGAATCAGCAGACGTTTCAGGCAGCTGGTAAAACAAGGGAAAAGTTCTTTTACCTTTTCTTTCTAACTCTATATGACTTTGATGACACTTGAGCCAGAATTCTGGACCCAAGCACAACCCCAAAGTCAACAGAGCTCTGTACAGTTATAAAAAGCTCACTACAAAAACATTGTCCATTTTCTATCTTCATTATTGCTCACAAGTAACCACAGGCCATGTTGTACAATACACGTAACTAACCATCTGTAGGGCAGCTATACTCTGTGGTGGGCCACCAAGTTATACCCATTAGCAGATGCATTGTAATGAGTGTTGGTTTCTTCCCTTCCTTTCATTTGAAAGGAAACCCAGAAATGCAGGGGTACAGAGCCAGGCAACAACCTGGGGGCACTCAGGATGAGACCTGGGAGCAAAGAGCAGAGTGTTCCTCCCTTTTAATGTTGGCTCAGACAGATATGGCTGGTTGTAGTAATATTTATTTAATTTCTCTTTCTGCAGAGCAACTGTCACTGCAGGGACAGACATCCCAAAGGCTGTGCAATGCATTCTTCAAGCTGTACTTTCTACTACTACTGTGATAGTACTTATGATTCATAACCCACCTGACTGGCTAGGAAAAACTCCAAGGTGTGGAACAGTGATGGTTTCTGCAGAGAATCAGTGCAATTATGTTGGGATAAGTTCCAAATATAACCCTTTTTTTTATAGCAAGAGACATTTTTCAACAACATGCTTTCAGCTGGGTTTTGCTTTGGAACTGGAAAGTTCCTGTGCACCCTTAAAAATGTTACTAGATCTGTGTTATCATAAATCAGGGCTCCTTTGGCCCACTAGGTGTTGGTCAGGAAGTCTATTTTCTGTTAAATCTGCAGGAGGAAAATACCTTATGTGTATATTGTAAGTGCATGCATTGATTTTAACCAGGTCTTGAGGAATCAGCCTAAAAATAGTCAGAGGGCTGGAACACTTCTCCTGCGAAGGAAAGCTGAGTGAGTTAAGGTTGTTTCGCCTGGAGAAAGCTCTGGGGGTATTATTGTGATCTTTCAATACTTAAAGGGAGTTTATAAGAATGACAGAGGTCTTTACCAAGGCCTGTAATGACAGGACAAGGGGCAATGGTTTTGAACTGAAAGAGGGTAGATTTAGACTGGATGGAAGAAAGAAATTTTTTACAATGAGGGTGGTGGGACACAAGAACAGATTGCCCAGAGAAGTTGTGGCTGCCTCATTGTTGGAAGTGTTCAAGGTCAGGTTGGTTGGGGCTTTGAACAACCTGATCTATGAAAGACGTCCCTGCCCATGGTGAGGGCTTAGACTAGATGATCTTTAAAGGTCCCTTCCAACTCAAACCATGCTATGATTCTATGACTTTCCAAATTTTGCCTGGTGAAATCCAAGTACGCAACCATTTCCACCGTGACTAGGACATCTCATTTTGTAACCCAAAATATCTGGGTCAAATTTTGACACTGCGAAAATTAAAGAGCATTTACATCATCTTTCTTTGTTCTAAAAGATCTCTAGAAAAAGAAAAAAAAGCTAGAAATATCCAGCATCCATTTTAGTTGTTTTTTTTTTTTAATTGAAAGAAATAAAGTCTTCCTTATAAAGCCTAAAGGCTTAAATATATTACAAGCATTTTCCAATTCAATAGCCATACAATATGATCGTTAATGAGTCACATATATCTCACATAAACCTGTTTTAGGGTCAAAGTTATTAATTCACAGGTTGCAAGAATAAAAATAGGTAGGAAATGAAGATATCTAAATTAAATTAATACCTAATGGTGGTGAATTACTTAATTGTTTTATAAGTACTGTTTTATTACTTATTGCATAGCATATGACAGAAATATGAAATATAGGTTTTGTAACCTAAGACAATACCTTTAGAAAAAGCCACAGAAAACAATGGTTTTGGACTTACTCAGATTGATTCTCATATATGCAACAGGAAAGTAAAAGACTACCATATTAAACAAATAAGAAGCTAAAAACAAATTGGGGGCAGAAGATATCCCAGACACAAGGAAATTGAGACCTTTGATTTAAATCACCTGTGTTCAGGTAAAATGGACAGTCCATTGACTTTACAGGCTCTGTTTTCATCCCCTGTTCAGAGCAACTGAGAAATGCATCTGTTTACATGTACTTTACCTAAATACATTCAAAGGGTTTATTGCGAATTAAGTTTGTTGTATGTAACCAGAATTTGGCTGAATGCATTTATTTTTCATTGTTACAAAGTACATTGTACTTTGTTTTTACAGATGAAGACATCACACTTCTTTTTCTTTCTTGGCTTTGCAAAGCATTATTCAGCTGACAGTGATCAAAGACTGAAAAATTGGCCTGTTCCTAAAATACAGCATGAGTCATTGGCCCGTGCGGGTGCAAGTGAAGGCATTGTAGCCTCTGTTTTCATACAGAGAAATATATTGTTTTGCTGACACTACAATGTGAACTGCAATCAACACATACATAATCTCTCACAGTGCAATAGGAACCATGTTTGTTCCTAAAAACAAGTATCAAATACTTTCTGTAGGATTTGTCACTGCATAGGAAGTTTGGACATTTGTATAATTTGCACTGAATATAGAATATGCTCTATGAATGCTGATCTTGCCAAATCATGTGCACTTTCCTGCCAATGCAGTGTGAAACACAGAGGCTCATTACTTTCTTCTTGTTCACACAAACCCCATTACAGCATTACTGCTGTAATGCACAGTGTAATTAATACAGTGTAATTAAATACACAGTGTAATAAAAGCATTCAGATTCGGTCATCAATGGCTGTAAAAACCACAGTAACAGTGTAGAAAGTTATAATAAATGAACCATTGCCATACCTTATAGCGAAATTATTCTGTGTGCAGCTCATCCTAGATCCAGCTGGTTGTACTCCAGATCTAGCCATGGGATTTCTACCATGAGTTCAAGCTCAAATTCCTGACACTGGACATCAGCTACACGTTGGGTCACCTCCTGACTGCGGTTTGGAATGAGCCGACTAATTTTGAAGGATGAGAAACTTTTGCTTATAGGACAACTATTCCTACTCAGACTCCACCAGAAGCAGAATTAATAGTATTTTCCAACTTTTTTTTTTCACTATACAAGATAGAGATATCTTAAGAATTTTGATACTTTCTCAATATTTAATTAGACATGTATTCCTATAAAAGTCAATCAAAACAAATACACATTAATTCTAGGACAATTAAAAAATCAAAAGCCACTTCTCTAAAAACAGATCATACCTGTAAAGCTTTGGTGATTAGTGAATTTCCAGCTAAAAAAAAAAATGAGAACTGTTTTGAATGGAATAAAAAACATTGTTTTGACCTAAAACCAGAATTCCCATCCAGAATCAAGACGTTCAGCTTCATGTATGAATGAAAATGAACTACAGTTAAGTTGTTTAGAATTTTTCAGAGCTTGATTAGAAAATAAATACTAAAAATATTTTCATTTTGATACAGTCATTTGGTGAAATATTAATATCAGCATTATTTTTTTCCCCAAAGCAGTTTAGCTTGAAGAAATGCTACTTTCTCAGACATTGAGATTTTTAGATACTATAATATACTAAACTTTATATTAAAGACTGCATTCTAGAAATATCCAGCTGACACACAGAAAAAGAAACTAAGGGTCATTTGAAAAAGCATCACTTCCCAGTAGGAGTTCTTATAAATCTTTTGTGAAATGAGATTTATATTATCTTGCCTGATACTAATAAGACTGTCACGGTTTAAAGCTGGGCCAGCTATTAATCCAGTGGCAGACGCTCTCTGTTAACCCTCTCCCCCCCCCCCCCTAAGGGAAAGGGAAAAGGGAGAGAGACTTATGGGTTGGAAAGTTAAAACAGTTTTAATAAACTATAATAATAATAGAAATAATCAAATATATACAAATATATACAAAACCAAGATTGAGAGCTTGGAAATCCTCCTCAGGCAGAGTTGCTCCCCCCAGCACACCTGCAGGCTTTTAACTGGAGAATTGTCAAAGCTGGTACCAATCAGTGGGAGACAGGAGGGCCCCTCCCTCCTGGGCCCCACCTCCAGGAGGCAGTGGGTTAGTGATAAATAGGAAAGTGAGAATGACATGCATGGGATGGAATACCTCGTTGGTCAATCTTGGGTCACCTGCTCCTCCCTGCTCCTCCCTGCTCCTCCCTGCTCCTCCCTGCTCCTCCCTGCTCCTCCCTGCTCCTCCCTGCTCCTCCCTGCAGGTGCGACCCCCCCTTCGGCCCTTCACTCATAAGCAGTGAGGAATTTAGCAGTGACCTTGGTTTCTCTAAGACTAATTGGCCTGGTTTGGGCCAAACCAGGACAAAGACGTAATGAGTAGAAGTTCTGAAAGAGCTATTATAGTCTATCTGCCAAGTGGAAAACCGTACGTCCAATGCACTAATTAGACTGTTATCGTAACTTACACAAATTGTGAATCCAAACTAAAGGAATCCACTGGGACTAGTAGACTGCTCCTGGTCTCCTGTTCACATAAATTTAACCCTAATGGCTATGCTAACAGAACTCATTTGCTGAAATACAGGTCTATGCCTCATGTGCAATTTTAACTTCAGAAGGTACCTCCAAAAGCAGGAGTGAAATAGTGGGAGAGAAATTCTATTTATTGTAACTGGGATCAATTAACTGGTCTTGTTTTTGGCAAATCAGTATGACATGCATTTACATATGAAATGTATTTTTCGATGTTTTGCAAATAACAAATCCATTAAAACGACACTTCCTTAAGAAACTTTCTGTTGAATAAGGTAATAGATGTACTTAAGAATATATATATATATTTTCATATATGTTTTTATATATATATATATCTCTGCATGTGTATATACATGCATATCAACATATAGTTGCACTTCTAGGAGATATATATGTATGCATACAGACATGTACACACAGAGATAAAGACAGAGAAAGAGAAAAGTGATAGTGCACAGATTTTAGATGAGAGACTTTTCTTTGAAAAGTACTGATAGGATTCCAAGCTAACTGTTACTTTGAAGTAGACCTATCTAGACCTTTCCCTTATAATGAGCTCCCTGAAGAAGACCACAAGGCTTTAAAAATCAATAAAAGTTACATTTTTATAAGAAAGAAAACTAGAATTTATGAGTTCTTTTTATACAGAGGAATATTTTAGAACTCTTTTTATCCAAGGATTACAGAAAAGAAATAAGAAATATTTACGCACCAACTTCCCCTTTCCCCATGCGTCCTTGCAGGTAGAATTTTGCTTTCGTATGATGTTGTAATTAACTCAATGATCTTTGAAATGCAGTAAACTTTGAACACACACTGATCCCTAGGGAGTTTCTCATTTTGTTTCATCTAAACCTTGGCTGATCAGTCCCTGTTTTTCACAGCACCTTCATCATCTCTGAGATGCATTTCCCCAGTCCCACATCTACAAGCTTTTGCCTGCCAACCCCTGAAGTCTCTGATACTTTCTCTCTTTGCCCACAGGTGATTCCGTCTCACCTAGTCTTCTTGAAAGAGGAAAATATGTGACCAAGAACAAATATGACACGAATCTCACCCGTCATAAAGACTAAAATGCATAAAAGACTGTGGTTTGGAGGATAGAGTTTGGGGAAGAGAGGAAAAGGCCTTAAATTAAGTCAATAAAGTACTGAAGCACAACCAAGCAAGTGCTGAAATAAATCATTGTATCCATCCAAAAGAAGATGATATTCTCTTTTACACACTATCAAATCTTCTTCCAGATAGTTTTTTTGAAGACAGTTGGATAGAGTTATTTCCAGGCACTGAGTTTAGCTTAAATTAGGTAATGCAGTGAATAGACAGAACAATAAACCTTCTGTAGTCAGTGATATGTCTGTGGTGGCTTACCTTTATTCCTCTTGGGAACTGTTACTGCTGTTACATATACTTCCAGAGCTTACTTCAGCAGAAAATGGACCACAGATTGGTCCAGGAGTCATGGACATTACGAATTTTAACACTCCTGTATTTTCTGAGCAACCAATGCTGTTGTTTCATGTGGGCACCAGTGATAAAGCCAGGAGCAGTCTGAGATATAGCAAGAAGGATTAGAGAGCCCTGGGAGTGGCAGTAAGGGATTCTGGAGCACAGGTAGTTTTTTCATCAATCTCCCAGTCAAAGGGAACAGATTTGAAAGGGCCAGTAGAATCAGGCAAAACAACAAATGGTTACAGGACTGGTGCCACATCCAGGGGTTTGGCTACTTAAACCATGGGACTTGCTTTGAGAAATCTGGTCTACTGGGGGCTGAGGGGGTCCATCTGTCACAGAACGGGAAGACCATCTTCAGTCATAGGCTTGGCAAGCTGGTGAAGAGGGCTTTAAACTAAAGTTGCTGGGGGAGGGGAAAGTCAGCCCATCCCACTCCTGGCAGTTTGATGCCAGGGCCAGCAATAGATGCCCAGAGCCTGGAGAAGGATCACAGGTCAGCAGAAAACTTCCTGAAGAGCAACACAAAGGAATTCCAGCCACTAAGTCAGCTTCATCAGGGGCCCAACTGAAATGCCTCTATGCAAACACGGAGCATAGGAAATAAACAAGAGGAGTTAGAGACATGCACACACCTGCAGGGATATGATCTTACTGGCATCACGAAGATGTGGTGGGACGGCTCCTACAACTGAAGTGTTGGAATGGAAGTATACAGGCTTTTTAGGAAGGACAGGCAGGGGACACGAGGAGCGGGTGTCAACCTCTATATCAATGACCAGCTGAAGTCCATGGATCTCCAACTGGGCATAGATGAGGAGCTGACCGAGAGCTAATGGGTCAGGATTAAAGGTAGGGCAAGGACAGGTGACATTATAGTGGGAGTCTGTTACAGGGCACCCGACCAGGAAGACCGAGCAGATGAGGCCCTCTATAGACAAATAGGAGTGGTCTCATGTTCACAAGCCCTGGTACTCATGGGGGACTTCAACCACCCCGATATCTGTTGGAGGGACAACACAGCAGGGCATAAGCAATGCAGGAGGTTCCTGGAAGGAGTTAATGAAAACTTACTTCTCCAAGTGACAGAGGAGACAACGAGGAGAGATGCCGTGCTGGACCTTGTTCTCACCAACAAGGAGGAGCTGGTGGGGAATGTGAAGCTAAAGGGCAGCCTTGGCTGGAATGACCATGAAATGGTGGAGTTCAAGATCCACAGGGCAGCAAGAAGGGTGCACAGCAAGCTCACCACCCTGGACTTCAGGAGAGCAGACTTTGGCCTCCTCAGGGTCCTGCTTGGAAGAGTTCCTTGGGAAAAAGCCCTGGAGGGAAGAGGGGCCAAAGAAAGCTGTTTAGCATGCAAGGATCACCTCCTCCAAGCTCAGGAGCAATGCATCCCAACAAAAAGAAAGGCAGGCAAAAATGCCAGGAGGCCCACATGGATGAACAAGGAGCTCCTGGATAAACTCAGGCACAAAAAAGAAGCCTACAGAGGGTGGAAGAAAGGGCAGGTAGCCTGGGAGGAATACAGGGAAATTGTCCGAGCAGCCAGGGACCAGGTTAGGAAAGCTAAAGCCCTGATAGAATTAAATCTGGCCAGGGATGTCAAGGGCAACAAGAAAAGCTTCTATAGGTACATTGGTGATAAAAGGAAGACCAGGGAAAATGTGGACCCTCTCCAGAAGGAAACGGGAGAACTGGTTACCTGGGATATGGAGAAAGCTGAGGTACTCAATGACTTTTTTGCTTCAGTCATCACTGGCAAGTGCTCTAGCTAAACCACCCAAGTCACAGAAGGCAAAGGCAGGGACTGGGAGAATGAAGAACTGCCCACTGTAGGAGAAGATTAGGTTCGAGACCATCTGAGGAACCTGAAGGTGCACAAGTCCATGGGACCTGATGAGGTGCATCCAAAGGTCCTGAGGGAACTGGCGGATGAAGTTGTTAAGGCACCATCCATCATTTTTGAGAAGTTGTGGCAGTCTGGTGAAGTTCCTACTGACTGGAAAAGGGGAAACATAACCCCCATTTTTAAGAAGGGAAAAAAGGAAGACCCGGGGAACTACAGGCCAGTCAGTCTCACCTCTGTGCCTGGAAAGATCATGAAGCGGATCTGCCTGGAAACTATACTGAGGCACATGGAATATAAGGAGGTGATCGGTGACAGCCAACACGGCTTCACTAAGGGCAAATCATGCCTGACAAATTTGGTGGCCTTCTACGATGGGGTTACAGCGTTTCTGGATAGGGGAAGAGCAACTGATGTCATCTACCTGGACTTATGCAAAGCATTTGATACTGTCCTGCATGACATCCTTGTCTCTAAATTGGAGAGGCATGGACTTGACGGATGAACCACTCAGTGGATAAGAAACTGGCTGGATGGTCACACTCAAAGAGTTGCTGTCAACGGCTCAATGTCCAAGTGGACACCAGTGACGAGTGGCATTCTTCAGGGGTCAGTATTGGGACCGGCGTTGTTTACTGTCGTTGTCAGTGACATGGACAGTGAGACTGAGTGCACCCTCAGCAAGTTTGCTGATGACACTAAGCTGTGTGGTGTGGTCGACACGCTGGAGGGAAGGGATGCCGTCCAGAGGAACCTTGACAGGCTTGAGAGCTGGGCCTGTGCAACCGCATAAAGTTCAACAAGGCCAAGTGCAAGGTCCTGCATGTGGGTCGGGGCAATCCCAATCACAAATACAGGCTGGATGAGAGAATGGATTGAGAGCAACCGTGAGGGAAAGGGCCTGGGGGTGATGGTTGATGAGAAGCTCAACATGAGACGGCAATGTGCGCTTGCAGCCCAGAAGGCCAACCGTATACAGGGCTGCATCAAAAGAAGCGTGGCCAGCAGGTCAAGGGATGTGATTCTGCCCCTTCAGCTCCACTCTCTTGAGACCCCACCTGCAGTACTGTGTTCAGCTCTGGGGCTCCCAACATAAGAAGAACATGGAGCTGTTGGAGAAAGTCCAGAGGAGGGCCACAAAGATGATCAGAGGGCTGGAGCACCTCTCCTATGAAGACAGGCTGAGAGAGTTGGAGTTGTTCAGCCTGGAGAAGAGAAGCTTCCGGGAAGACCTTCTAGCAGCCTTCCAGTACCTGAAGGGGGCCTGCAGGAAAGCGAGAGAGGGACTTTTTACAAGGGCATGTGGTGATAGGATGAGGGACAATGGTTTTAAACTGCAAGAGGGTAGATTTAGATTAGATATTAGGAAGAAATTCTTTCCTGTGAGGGTGGTGAGACACTGGCACAGGTTGCCCATAGAAGCTGTGGCTGTCCCCTCCCTGACAGTGTTCAAGGCTGGGTTGGATGGGTCTTTGAGCAATATAGTCTAGAGGAAAGGTATTCCTGCCTGTGGCAGGGGGGTTGGAACTATATGATCTTTAAAGTCCCTTCCAACCCAAACCATTCTGTGATTCTATTATATTTTTTAAAAAAACCCACCCTTTTTCTGAAACACAAAGGCTATGTATATACTACCAGCGAAATGCTATAGAAATTAAGAGCTGACAACCTCTTTCTCCTGAGCCCAAACAATCGGTAATCACAGAATCAACTAGGTTGGAAGAGACCTCTGGGATCATCCAGTCCAACCTTTGACCTAACTAGGGGCCACTGTGTCAACTAGACCATGGCACTAAGTGCCACATCTAGTCTTTTCTTAAGCATCTCCAGGGATAGTGACTCCACCAACTCCCTGGGTATCCCATTCCAATGCCTAATAACCCTTTCTGTGAAGAAATTTTTCCTAATGTCTAACCTGAAGCTCCCCTGGCACAGTTTGAGGCTATGTCCCCTAGTCGTGTTGCTAGTTGCCTGGGAGAAGAGGCTGACCCCCACCCCGTCACAACCTCCTTTCAGGTAGTTGTACAGAGCAATAAGGTCTCCTCTCAGCCTCCTTTTCTTCAGGCTAAACAATCCCAGTTCCCCCAGCCGCTCCTCAATGTAATGTAATGTGTTGGAAGAAGAAAAATTGTAATTAATTATGCTGGTGTTCTGACCAAGCACTAATGAGCCCAGTTTCTCTTCCCAGTGTCAAACTTTATTGTGATATTTTGTGAAAAAAAAAGCACAAATCAAAAACCTTTATTCCCCACAAATCAAAAAAGAAACACAAAGCATGTGGAAATAATGATTTTAAAATCACAGTGACCATACTAAAACTGAGCAGCTGCTGCAGATGCATTGCTAGAATTTTTCTCTTGTCCTCAAGATACATTATTAAATGCAATCATAATTTTGTCAAATAAAGCACTGTTGTTTGGAATAGCACCACGTTAATAATAATAATGAATAGCGATGGAGAACTGGCTAACACCCAAAAATTACAACTTTACTTTCACTGAATAAATATTCCGAATGCTAGTTGCTTATTTGAATATCCAAGCTTTGTCAGTCTACAAATGATGACTGGAAATCTCGTTCTTTCAATATGTTTGATATCTTTTGTTTTTCACACAGTCAGGCCAGCTATACCTTATGGCTAGGCTTTCTTGAGTTACTCTTGTTGTCATGGCTGGCACTGAAAAGATATAAAAGTGGTATTGATTTTATCTTTAGGTTTGACATGGGAGTAAGGCTCAAGAGGTGTAGATTCAGTGTTTGGCACAGAAAGTCAATCTAGGTTTCAAGTCACAGATACGTGGAAAGTCATGGTGCCATAATGAGTTACCCAATATAGCTGATCTGCAACAATGTTTATCTTCAATCTCTTAGCCTGTGACAAGTGTGAAGTGATTTACATTTCTTTGGTCCTCAACAAAATATGTGATGAAAGAGAATAAGGATTATTTGAATTACTTCACATTTGCCACAATACAAGAGAACACAAAAGGACAGTTACAACACGTTGGCTGATATTCAGTAACTTGTTATCTCTGTGGGAACTTGTCCATGTGTTTCCAGCCGGTAACTATCTACCTCTTGAAATGAGATAACAGTGCTTCTTCCTCTTCCCTCTTCATCTTAGATGATTCTAAATTCATCAGGCCTAAGGAGATCTCTTCTCAGTGACACCCCTTGACAGGACAAGGGGCAATGGGTGCAAGCTGGAACACAGGAGGTTCCACTTAAATATGAGGAAAAACGTCTTTACGGTGAGGGTGACCGAACACTGGAACGGGCTGCCCAGAGAGGTTGTGGAATCTCCTTCTCTGGAGACATTCAAAACCCGCCTGGACGCGTTCCTGTGTGATATGGTCTAGGCAATCCTGCCCCGGCGGGGGGATTGGACTAGATGATCTTTCGAGGTCCCTTCCAATCCCTAACATTCTGTGATTCTGTGATTCTGTGAAAAAGTGACCTTTTTGTTGAAACTACTTATCCTATATGAATAAAGGAAGTTCAATAAATAATACCTACTTTTCTTGGCTTACTCAGACAGATGAAAATACAGGACTGTTGCCAGCTAAAGAGGTTTCCATTTGCAAACATTATCCCATGATAAATCACACACTGAACATGGGATACACCATCAGCGGCACTCGAATCTCACAACTTGACCATTCAATATTATCAAATTTTGTTTAAAGCTCTAACTTCTTCAGGGTGACCCTGAAGAGAAATTAAAGCACAGAAATGGAAGATTTCTTCCCTAAAATTATCTAGAAACCCGAAGCTAGAATAACTAGGTGAAATTTTCAGCCCAGTTCTCTGCATAACAGATAATGCTGCCCTATTATATGTTGGGTATATGCAAAGAGCTATAGCAATTTTTGTGAAAGGAATATATTTGTTCTCCAAATACTTTTGAAAACATAACGATTTTACAATTTACAATAATAAATTAAAGTTTCGCAACTTGCTTATTGACTTATGAAGTATATCAAGAGCACACTGGAAGAATAACTGTATTTTCCTTGCATAAAACAGTTTCTTTATGCTATTTTTGTAAGCCTCAGTTAGTAATAAACCATTCAGAATGGAACAAGTTTTTCAGGTTGAAGTCAGTCAAAGGAAAATGGCAGCAGAACAAAAGACAACTCATGAGCAGAGCCTTTTTGCAGCAGCCTCTTATGCCGGTCCAAAATGGCAAAAGCAGTGAGACCAGACAGGAAGCTTGCCACATACTGTGTGCTGTTCTTGGTGGAAAAATACATTCCTGGCCTTGGCATCAAAATGTCGCAGCAGTAAATCTCAACTTGTGTGTGGCCAGAAAGTCCTGGCTGCCAGATTAGGGTGTTTTAGGAAGTCAGGTGAAAGGGAAACATGGATACTGGAAACCTGTCAGAGCAATTTCAGCATCAAAGAAAGCAGAGATGGGCTGGATGACCTGAGAACAGATTTGTTTAACAGCTGCTTCAGGAACTGTACTGCTAAAGCATAAATGCAGTTCACATACTTTAACATTCAGGTGTGAATAACTTCTTGTTAATAAAAGCACCCAGTAATTTCCATCATGAGACTTTGCATTTAATTGTTTAGAGTTTTGACAAAACTAGTATTTTAAGGTGAACTTCCACAAGTCTGCCATAGGTTGTACCTTTTCTCTGAAGGTTTCAGTCACACCAAAACGTCCAAATTAATGAAACAAAAAGAAAACCTGTAACAGGCTGAGAATAAGTCTGAGAATAACACTATATGACTATGTTAAATTCTTATCATCACTTTCTTTGAGATGGTCTTGCCTTAAGCATTCAAAATGGTAGGAAAAAATTGGAAGATGACCTTTGCCTTTGGTGCAGAGACAGCTGTGGGAATAAAGCCACCACACCTACATACAGGGGAAATCAGACTGAAACAGAAAGAGGCAAAGAGCTCTCTGGTGAGAAGAAAAATTAGGAGAACATGAAGTGGAATCAGCAGGATCTGAAAGCTGCCACTTGAGCCTTGAAGAAGATAAGAAGGTTGGAGAGGAAATGAGGAGCATAGTTTGAGCTGTGCGTTTGTGCTTCATCATCTTCTGTAGTGAAACCCAGGGCAAAATATATGAGTGTTCATTTATCTCACCCACATGAAGAATAACAGCCTGTGATTACAGACAATTATTAGGCAGTTACCTGTGCTGGTAGACATGTCTGAACAATGAATCTACAGTTCAAATTTGTTAGTGGCCAAGAGGGTGGTAATGTAATAGAGCTGTTATTTTAATCAGTCTGGTTTTTGAAATGTTGATACTACACATCCAAAAATCTCTGTAAATTATGGACTTTCAAAATTAGGAAATAAGAGACATTCTTTTCCCATTGAAATATGATGTGATCTTTAAATATATGACTAATTTTTCTTCTGCCAAAGGGCATATCACATATATACGCACAAGATGATTATTTATCTTTACACAAGTAAACTTAAACTTGATATTTCCTTAATTCTCAGAGGCTCTTTTAATAATTTTATTTTAACATAGACTTATACATTCAGTGAACATACAATGCAGAAACGACCATTATCTTAATCCCTTGAACTGTTATGAATTTACCTGCATTTGCTGGTTCTTACCGGATGATACCACTTGGTGGAAGGTCTGGAAAGCCATAGTTAGGAAAGAGTGACTATGTGATGTCCCCACAAGTGCAAAGCATTTGATGTGTTTTTTTTCAGATGGTGCTTCACACTGAACCTAGTAAGCTGTCTTGTCTGCTGCCACTAGCTCTGGTGATGAACCATCCTATCCTTATACCTGGCAGAGTGCAGAAACTAAAATTTATCTTTCTACTTTTCCCAGAACCCCACGTTAAACATGATACAAAGAATTCAGTAAATGCTTGAGGGTAAGGTAAATCTCAGTGAACTTTCATCTTCATTGGCCGGGGTCTCCCAGCACTGAGAGGTGAGGTGAAGGTACCACTAGACTGAAATGGGTGGTTCATTTCACTCATCTTAGACTCCTGTTTCAGAAGGGGATGAATCAGCCTTGGAATGGCTCAGTGATAGACCCTGATGAAATGGCTAACCTTAGAAAAGACGAGTCCTGTGTTACAATGCTTTACAGATACAGGGCTCAAACAGTGCTGACAAAAAACAATGCAAATCCTTTCTCAAATATGAGGTGAAGCACTTAAATATTTTTAACACACTTTGCCTTATGTTCACCATGAGCATAAAACACATGAAGGGTCAGTAGCTCCAGTTTGTGATAGACACTAATTCATTAAACTTTAACATTTGACCAAGCTTAAATCCCATTCAAAGTCTGCTACATAGACGTAGTCAAAGTACTAAAGGCTTATAAATCTTCTAAAAACAGAAATGATATACTTTTGAAAATTTATTCTTGAGTTAAATTTCTCATTCAATCAAAATACTTCTCTGTATTCTAATTCTCATATCTGTGTTTTCCCAAGTTTGTTCTTTGCTGTCTCCTTTTCAGGAGGAAATGTTGTCTACCAAATACCACTGCAGAGATTGTTAATATTTTTATTTAAATGTGTATTTTTGATGCATAATTTCCCAGATGAGAATTCTTCATCACTGAGGTTGTAAGAAAACACACAGAAACATTAAAAACCTTTCTTCTCCAAAACTCTCTTCTCTTCTACAGAGAAAATAGAAAATAAAACTTTCTAACTAATCTCACTATAACGTAGATCTCAAACATTTTTTCTTTCAAACCCTGCATAATTTTGACTGTTGATTCAATTTTCATAACTTTTGCTGTAACTCTTTGACTAACAGTACTTTTAATCTATTCTATGTTTCTACACACCTCTCTGCAGCTCTCTAACTAAGCCTGGGCAAGCCTGTTTCTTTCAACAGCTTGGCCAACAAATTTAATTAAGAATGCTGTTCTTGTCAGCTCTCCAGGGGAAATATTTAGGAAAACACGTAAGAATAGAACAGTAAATGTTTTCTCTAGCTGAAAAAATTCCATAAAAGGCACCTGCACAATAATTCATCTTTTTCCAAATTTTAGATCATTGGATTCAAGATTTTGACAATGCTCAGTGTCAGTTGGAAGCAAGGGCATTTCTGCACCACTCGGATAAAAACTAATACCTTCATTTCTCATAACATCACAAAAATTGACAATTCCTCTTTTGCTCTGAGGACATTCCTATTCTCTCTATATTATTAATTATCTACTCTCTTCCTCAGAAATTACTTACAGATATGTTTCAGCTCATATTTTAGACAAACAGTTTATAGGTGCTAATGGTTTTTTAGCTTCTTTAGCTTTCTTTAGCCTCTGTTGCAGGTCTTTGTTAGGGCACACTGCAGCCATTACATCAATACAGAATCCCCATGAGTAAGGAAATTCTCATTTTACCAGGCCTTACCGGATTTTGTTACTTTGGCCTGTTTATTGCAAGAAAAAAGAGACACAATTACAAATGAGAACTACTGTGTCCCCTTAAATATTTTTAAGGACAAAAAAGAATTTATGTAACAAAGTTCCTACTTACTCCCCAGAAAGCATTTAGCTTCTGCAACGTTTTCTATTTCTCAAACTTATGAGGTGCTACTTGGTTTGTAATTCATGTTCTAGCACAAAGTGCACTGAAACCATATATATTTTAAATGAAACATATGTATGATATACAGTAATACATAGACTGAATGCTAAACAGTGAAAAATAAAGTTTCCAAAGCACAAATTCTTCATAAAATACTTAAAATAGCACATAGTGATGCACTATTTCTATACACCACTGTGTAATGAAAATGTTAATGCTGTAGTCCATGTCAAAATGACCTATGTTGGAAAGTCTGCTGCTTAGCAGACATCTCCATCACAAGACAATGTCATTTTCATATGACAATAAAAAAACAAACAAAAAATTAGAAGATATATCATCCTCTGAAGATTAAACTATAGCCTTCATTCTTACACAAAGTAAAATCAAGCCCTCTCCTTTATATTTCAGTCATACTGGCTTCATAGCATTTTATAAAACTTAATTATATTGGCAGAAAGAGAGATATTTCTCTGTGGGAAGTTAACTCATTGCTGCAGACTGTATGGTTTGTGATTTGAAGATTTGACTGCAGTTGAAAAGAAGACACTGGAGTCAGTAAGACCCCTGTGAGGCCCATTTACCTTGCTACTAAATTCCATCTTATCTTGGACCAGAGGGAGACTTCTTTAAAAAAAAATTCAGATAACTATTCTGCAGTATTCAAATGAGACCAAACCGTGCATTTTTTTCTAAAACTTAAGTTTCAGAATTAGTATTATCCTTTTAAAAAAAAAAGTCTGTATGGACTAACAATGTAAAAACTTAACTCTGTGTTCAGTTTCTGATACTAACCTTCTGAACTATGGTCAACATAAAATAAATCTCCCCCTGCCACTCTCGATTGATATAAATCTCCCAACAAAGGTATTTGAGTGTCCCAACATGATATAATTCTTCATCCCAAAGGTCAGAAATAGATGCCATAATGTAACAGTGATACAGCAGAAAATCAGCAGGATATGAAACCTTCAGTGTACACAAGGTTCAAAATAGTCTTAAAAGTTGTGGCATATTTCCCGAGTAACAGACTGTCAGAAGCATATTAAGTCTGTTCATTTTTTAATCTGGCATCCTAACAGACTTTCAAATAATATTCTTGGGCCCAGTCATTATTTTTATGTCATTCCACACTGTCAGTCAAATCAGTTTAAAAGATCTTCTAGTGGCAGATGATTAAGTGTTGGAAAACTTTCATTACTCAAGTACAAAAGTAAGGATTTTCTCCTTAGAACATTAGGTTTTATCAAAGAATACAACAGAAATTATGGAGCAAATCCTACAGAACGGAAGTCACCATCATTCTCATTATCTCTTATTTCAAGTCCAAAGAAAAACAATTCTCTTTATCCTTAACATAAAGGTATTGTAGCATGACTATATGTAAATAAGATTAAATAAACCCTACTATTCATCAGTGGAGTATAGGAATGAAAAGAATAAAATAGACAAGAACAATGTACTGTTGGATATAAAGGCTGTAGTCACGCATGCTTGGAATAGATCATACACGCCTACAAAACAAGCCTTCAAAATGCCTATGATGAAATGTACATTTATATTCTGCTGTTGACCATGAAGGGTAATTATTACTTTGTAAATTCAATTAACTATGACATAAGGAGAAAAATGCTTGTAAAATGCATGTTAGATTATATGATTAAAAGCTAATCACCATAAAGACACAAGCCCAGCATCATGCAGAGGAACAATGTCAGTCTGAGAAACCCCAGTAAATTAGTGTGAACAAGGAACCTGGAACCACTTTCTTGAGGCAATCCAAGGAAAAAGGTGAGACCTTTGTCCCTGATAAGAAGCCCACCTAAAGCCTAACCTTGGAACATGGAGTCACAACAGCCTCACATTCATTGAAATAGTGGATTCAGTAGCCTCTAGCATTTAAAAATAATGTATTCCTAAATCCTTACAGCTTGAAAAAATGACCCACTGGCACAGTATTTTTCTAGCATACATCCACATTCAGAATCATGTGCCCCATTTTATTTTAACAAGCCTCATCTCCCCCTCCACCCACATAATGTAATTAGAGGAATCCCTTGGGAATCCTGTCAGCAATAATATGACGTGTTCTATAAGAGTAAGAGAATTTTGTCTTGCACAATTGTCCTAAAAGTATGTAAAGCTGGTATGTTGTAATATTAAAATAGAAATTTTGGAGAGGGATCAGGTGTTAGTGTTTCTACCATAAGAAAGCCAAAGGTTCATTGTGATCCACAAAGATTGTTGAAAGGAGAAAGGGTGCCTCAAAATGTAAACTGTCAGAGAAGAAAGAACACCTTGACATTTCCTTTACTTTTTTTTCTGTTATGTTGCTGTGATAGTGTGTTAACTGTTGGCCATTCCTACCAAACTGATACAGACGATCTGATGTTTTACTTTACTCATGCCCTAGAGTATACTCTTTGGCTTCCTCAGAAAGCATTCATACATAAACACTGAACAACACTGATTTCTTATTTTTATCAAATTCCTGAGGCTTAAATAGGGAATGCAAAGTTTCACCTGAAGATGACGACACATTTACTGTCTTATGACACTTCCAGCAGAGAAGCGGGAAAATTCCTAATCACAGACATTAGACAGCTCCACAATTTCTTACCAAATTATGATTGATATAGTGCTAGCTGGATGCAAACTATGGCCTCATTTCTTAAGTTTCTGTTGAACTATGTTCAGCCCCACATCCAAGCAAATCAAATATCCAGTTCTCCACAAAGTTTCCCTGAAATTTTTGCTGGTTGACAGCCAGTCACTCAACAGCTAGGAACTGCCAGAAAGTGATAATCCGTACCTCACCACATAGCCTGGAAAGGGATGAGTCCATCAGCTTTTTCTGTCCATGGATTTGCCAAGACAGAGCATTCTTCAGCCCCTTAGGCAATGTCAAATCTGTGATTTTGTTGCTAGAGCTTCTTGATATGCTTAAATATTGCAGACCAAAATCTGCCTTCATATACTTGGTAATCAATAATCAACCAACTAGCAAAACATTATCACTGATGAAAAGAGTCAATCATATGTGTCAGCCGTATGCACTAATTTGTTTATGTCTGAGAATAAGGAATTATGTGGGATAATTACTTGATTTAATATATTCTTTCAGCCAGACTGAAGTTTATGGTGCTGAAGCCAATTAATATAGGAGCAGCCCCCAAATCTAAGGCTCTGGAAAGAGAAATGTGTAAGTATAGTTTATAGCATGAATTTGGAATATCTTCTTGAACATTTTCAGATGCAATATGGTGAAAATTACTGGAAAATAAATTGCAAAAATCTAATAATTGACATTATGATTGAAAATATTGAGCTGAAATTGCAGGAAATTCTCTTTTATATGCAGCTTTTACTTTGTGTGAGCACAAAAATTTATTAGCATATCCAATAGAGTACTAAATATGTGTTTGAGGCCAGGCTACAGTTGTGGTGGGAGACATCATTATAAACTTCCTGACTTTGGTGAAAATAAAATCTATATGAAAATATATGATTTCCATTTTTAGAGTTTCAGGTTTGACCCCATAAAAAAATTGAAAGGCAAAAAACTACTGATGGTCCCTGTCTTAATTAAAGCCCCACAACCTTAAAGAGCTCTCCAAAAGATCTTTGAATATAACTTTTTAAAGCAACGACGTGTGATCAACAGGAACATATGCATCACATTTAATGAGTGATATTTGAGTTTATGCAGTTTAAAAATATATGTTAAAGTCAAAAATGGGATGTAGAAAATAGAAGAAAGATAATCTTTAATTTAGTCCAACAGCAAAGATCTGAACCCAAGTATATTTACCTACTACCAACATTTGAGATGTTTGGAACAAATTAATGAATTATAACAAAATCCAGGTCTCTTCTAAGTTTCAGAGCTGGAGCATCTTTTCACTTTGGACCTAAGTTATGGTAGCTGTCAAAAAGAAGATACATTCAACAAGTAGTGGAAAAACGTCAAAAAGGGAAAAACTGCCAAAGCAAATAATAAACTATATGAAAGACACTACAGTAATTCTGCATTGGCAAAGAATTATGTATAGTCTGCGTGTAAAGACAATTTTTCCTTCTTATAGTAACAGTTCAAGACGACTGAAAGCAGAAACTAATGGAGGAACAGATTCACAATAACATATATAGGGAAAATTCCCTACTTAAGGTGTCAGCCAATAGTGAAGTTTTTTTTTCCTTTGTATTCTGTTAAACTTTATGCAGTACTCTTTACATCAATCTTTCTGTTCTCACTATGTTCAATAATAACATCTAAAATACTGTTATTATTTTAATACTATATCAAAATATTTATAGAAGTAAATATAGCAAGCCAAAATACTTTATTAAAACTTCTCAGACAATAACATCTTGAGGCATAAACCTGGAAAATGGTGTAAGTGAAAGCATAGAAGTGATGACAGCCACACTTATTGACTCTTCCGAAAATAAAGCACTAGGAGTGAGGTAGTTTAGTCTAGTAACTATGTGAGCTAAGCAAAACCTTACTAGAGTAAAGTTTAGTTCTGAGATGTTTTGCTTCCTTAGATTATTTACTCCAGACAACAAAAAAGGAAGCAGAGAATATTGAGGTTGTATGACAGTCTTCTAGTTCCCAAACTAAGTGCTTCAGATCAGATCCCAAGGAGAAAGTAAAATCCAGAAGACACCTTGGGCAAATCTCACTGATTTCAAAGATAAACTATTGCCAACTGACGAAGAAATGAAAATATACAAGGGTCCTGCAATTTTGGGGTATAAATGTTTTCTGCTTCCTTTAAGGCTTTTTATGGAAAGAATCTTCCAAATGTATAATGCTTAGGTTAAAAAAATCATTTTATTACTATTTTATGCCTTCATCTGGTACTATTTAATGAAATTATGACATTTACATTCATTTCTCCCCTCATTCTTGAAATCTAGAAAAGTGAACAGTAAAATTTGGCTACCTTGCCTTGTCCATGATTGCAAAAAACAGTAAATGCAATCTGAGAGATACATGTTCAAAAAGCATTCCTGGAGGGACCATTCTGACTCACCTATGCACAAATTATGTTTCAAGATTATTAGTATGGGACACACGTTATGATGCACAGTCCATGTATATTGACAAGTCATGAAAACATCTGTTTTCACAGCTAGCATTTCACAGAAAATCAAATCTGAGACTTCAGTAGTATACATCTTTTGTTTCCAATCATACTTTGAAGTTATACTGCTAAATATAACATGACTGAAAATATCCAGGTGAGAGAAAATTGACACACAAATACCTGCTAGTGCTAGAAATTTGTACAGCATGTGGTTCAACTGCCGTAACACATGCCTAAAATAACAGCTTTGCACCTCTGGAAGACAAAGATGAAAAACAAAAATGGATGACCAAAAATATGTACTAACATGTCAGAATATCTCAACTTTTGCTGAATACAGTGTCTTTCATGAAATATTTATCAAATATAAACATAGATTGAAGCTCCAGCTGTAAATGTACTCATTGCAAATTTTGGCAATGACTTGAAACTGTCCAGGATTTAGACCTAACAACTTTATTAACAGGAATGTGAAAGGATTGGGAAGTTAAATAAAATGACCCTTTTAGGAAACCGTTAGGGGTCTGAAGTACTCATAGAATCATAGAATCATAGAATGGTTTGGGTTGGAAGGGACCTTAAAGATCTTATAGTTCCAACCCCCCTGCAAACCAACCTTGCCCTCTGCAGAGCAGGGATTGCAAGGATGCAGGGATGCAGGGAAACAAAGATGCAGGGAAGCAAGGATGCAGGGATGCAGGCTGCAAACCACCTTGCCTTCCGCAGAGCAGGGATGCAAGGATACAGGGAAACATGCAGGGATGCAGGCTGCAAACCACCTTGCCTTCCGAGGAGCAGGGGCTGAGGCCCAGCCAGGGTCCCTGTTTCGGGAGGCAATGGGGTTTGCTCGGGGCTTTGGGAAGGGGCCAGCCTCCCCCTCCGCCCCCGCCCCGCCGCCGCTCGCACGCGTGCAGCAGAGCGCCCTCTACTGTGTCCCAGCGTGGCGCCTGGGAGCCCGGCGAGCGAGGGGTTTTGGGGCGGCGGGGGGGGAACCCCCCCACCGCCGCCCCAAAACCGCTCGCCACCTTCCCAGCAGCCCCTTTACAACAGGATGGTGGGCAAAGAAGCAGAGACACCCCCCCCCCCTCCACCGCAGCAACCGCTTGGAGAGGCTGGATCCCACTGAGCCCCCTCTTGCTCACCCCCAGTCCCCCATTCCCAACAAAGGATGCTGTGACAAGCCCCCCACGAGTGTCCTCCTCCAAGTGGGGTGCAGCACCCTGCTGTGGAGCGGGACCTTCCCCCCAGGAGAAGGAGGAAAAATGCATTCATGCTCCCCGGCTTTTCCTCAAAGGCTCTTTTCCAGCCGCGGCACCGAGTGAGGTGCTTTCCAGCATCTCTGGGCTACTGAGTTTGGCTGCTGAGGACTTTTCCAAGTGCTTTTTGTCTCGTGTGGCTCCTTCCCTTGAGCCTTACCACCTCCCGACCCTCCGCGCACACCCCATCTTGCTCAGGTCCGTCCTCAGAGGGAGCCGCGCATCCTCCCGAGCATCCCCAAGCCGCTTTATGCCCCCTGCTTGGGCAAACCAGCTCCAGCAAAGCTGGCATCGCTGAGCTGAGACATCACAGCGTCCAGCTGGCTCTTCTCCCCCGCTGCCGGAGGGCCCTGCGTGTCCTTCATGTGTCTCCGATCCCTTTTTCTGAACCTGACCGTGGCCGTGGATTTGTACTCAGGCCCTGAGCTGCAAACTGGGGCTTGAAGAAACATCCCCTGCAGCTGCCTCTGCTTCCCCAGGGGAATATCTGGCAGAGCCCAACACCAGGCATGGGCTGATTTATGCCGCTGCCTGAAATCGAGCGTTGCCTGTCCTGCTCTTCATGCTGGGTCAGACGAGCCCATTCAAAAACCAGTTTCAGGACCAGTTCAGGTCCGCCAGCATCTGGTCACTGGCAGCACAGGGACATTGGAGCTTTTGTATCTAACAGACTTCCATGGATTTTTCTTCCATGTCTTTGTCCACTTGTTTATTGGTCACGTGCAAACCTCCGAGCACCCGGGGCCTCCTGCAGTGGGGAGTCCTGTGGGGAGCCCTTGTGTGACCTATGCCACCTGTTTCATGTCTCTGCCTTCAGTCTCTATTTGCTGCCCCAATTGCTCTTCTGTTGGAGGTGGCAGGAACAGTCACCCCTTCTCACCCTTTCCTTACTCAGTCAATTTTGGGTATATATTAACAAAAGAAAACTGGGGCCATTAAAAGCATGAGGGAGTAGAAACCGTTCTTTAAAGGGTGGAAATCAAGGAGGAGATTCAAGGCCTGAAGAAATGGGATTACCCTACGTGATATGCTTCTATCTTCATCTGTGATAGTCTGGGCAGAACCTGTACCTGACATGCTGGCATACACATACATGTATCTGTCTTGCTGGCTGAGGAAGTAACACGAAGTTGTTGTGCCTGGATTCACAGTAATGGAGGAATATGTGAAAGAATGTTGTGGGGTTTTTTAAACAAAGGACTTGTAGATTTTTCAGGGTAGAAACAAGAATAAAAAAAACAAATGTGAAAGTTTACCAAGTGATTTAATTATTTTATAGAGTGAAAAAAATGATGAATTTTGTTATTTGAAGAAATAAACAGCATTCAAATTTCCTACACTGGGGGTAAAAGTAACACTAGCTTTCAAACACTGTTTGCTTTTTTATTACTCCTTACATATTTTTAAAGAGTAATTACTATTATTAGATGGAATTGACATGATCTTTCCATATTTGTAAAGGCAAGCTCTCCCACTGACTTTGGCACAGGCTATTTGTAGAGAAGGGATGCTGGGTTGGGCCCACAACAGCTTGGTTTTATTTAAGCTATGATTTTCATTACTGCAGCTCATGTTTGTCATCTTCTAGGGAGCAGTTTGTTCCCTAATCCTTTTCAATAGTATATACTTAGGGTACGTCTGTTCTGTGGCTTGGATGTGTACTGAAACATATGTGAAACTATCTCTAATTGATTTTATCATACACTTAGGACATGGAATATTGTGCCCTTAGACCTGTAGTATTTGTTCAGCCATGCAATTCTTTCGTCATTTTGTGCTACTTAGAGGTTAATGGCTATTAGTATGTGAGGCAGCTGGTTTATACCAGCGCCAATATGCCTACACGTCCTGAAATTACACCTTTGACTGCAGAGTAGACAGGCCAAAAGAAAAGTGCTGACAGTTGGTTCAACCTGGTGATTATATTGGTAGAGATCACTTAGATGAAACCACTGAGAGGTGGAAGGAAGACCTTGGCTGAAGCAGTCCATTCTCTCCCCATCTATGGGCACTTTTGCCAGGTGATGCAGCTGGTGCAAAGACTGTGTTGGACAGCTGTTTACCAACACTACAGCAAAGGTACAGATGTCTCATATTCTATGCCTTAGCCGAAGGATGGTGCTACCTGATAATCCATTTCCAATTTAACAAAACACAATGGCAAGACGGTTTACTTTGAAACATCTGCTTAACATTGTCATGCTTTTAAGCATTTTAAGTTAGGGCTTTAATTAAGTGCTTTGATGACTCAAAGTCTAACTAGAGAATAAAGTCAAATGACAGAGTGTTAAAGTCAAAACAATCTCGTTAATCTTTTTCTTTCTAATTTATTGGCAGATATGAGCTTTTCAAGATTTCATGATACAAAGTTATCCAGTAGAAAGTCAAAGGTGTATTTTTCAGATCATGCATCATGCTTACATTGATTTTCATTAGCTTCTTAATGTTGAATCAGCCATTACCTACTATGTCAATACTATGCATTAAGAGCTACCACTAAAAGGCTTTTTATTTATTTAACTTCAGCCTGAGAGGTGGAGAGGCCTGCTTTATTGAAGGCTTTCTTACCAAGAATGTTAAAGTAAATTTTAAAATGTTACACCTGCTGCAGACAAAAATATCTGTCCGTGGCTGTTATAGAGCTTAAACTATTTTTGCTTTGGTGTGTTTACACAAGGTAGCAGTATTTTTAGCCACTGTTGATCTGTATACTGAAACTCTATTTTTCCCTTTGTTCCAAAATCCTGTCTATAATACCTGAAATTGCTTTCTTTTTTTCAGGATCACATTAAATGTGGTCAAAAAATGTGAAAGAACTAAAGACAATAGGTCAGGTTGATAGTAAGTGGAAATAGGTTAGAATACACAGAATTTTACAGAGCAAAAGCACAGTCACTATGTCCTATATATATCATCCTTTCATCCCCAGTTAGGTGTGAATGATTTCACTTGGAACATCTTCCTGAAGAGCACTTGTGAGAAGATAGGAAGATAAGCATTGTAGCTTTTCTTCCCTTTAGTTAAATAAATAGCTGTAGACTTAACTGACAAAAGATATACTAAACACAAACAGCTTCCATTTGGTTTTTTTTTTTTTCAGCCTTCTACCTTCTCAGTTCCTTTTTATTGTTTGGGAGATTTGGGTAGGATTTTTTGAGGGAGGAGGGAAGAAGAATATTGTGGGTGGGTGGATTAATTTATTATTTACTTGGTTTTCCTGCTGTTTCAAGGTATTCAGGAGTAGCTCAAACTTTTAAAGCAATACAAAAAAAACGTAATTATACAAGTGAGCTCAGTGGTCTGGATCCTGAGAATTGTTTCAATTCTCCATCTTCTGTTTCAAAGATTTCAGATTCACAGTCTGTAACAAAAGAAATCTACTTGATGTAGTGATAAAAATAAATCTTTTTTTAACTCCAGTTAGCTTTGCAAAAGAAACATAAGAGTGAGATTAATTCAGACCTGTATTATAAGTCATCAAGAAAAGCATTCTCTTTTGTTTAGTGCCTAGTTTTAATAAAGTATAGTGGTGCATTTATATATATGGTACAATAGGATAAAAATCTACATTTTGTGTCCAGGCCAAGTGATTACAAGAGAAGTTCTTTTGCTCAGAACAAAATAATGGAAAATATTGAAGTCATTAAGCAGTAATAAACGCATGACAGTGATTTGGGATCTTTCAGGTATTTTCAGTATAACTACACTGTTGACATATCTTGAGGATTTCAGCACAGGGATATTACTAGAGAAATGTTACTACTTATTGGTTGCACAAAGATGTCAAATTAATTAGTTGAATAATTGTGTACTGTACTTGGATTTGTAATGGACTGCCCAGTCCAAATAATCATCCAAAGAGTACATCCATCATAGACTAAATTCATTCACGAGTTTTGTTTAAGCTCAGCCAAAGTAAGTGGAACTACATATACAGTCCAGCTAAACCCTATACTAAAGCTACCTTGCTGAAATTGCAACAGATTCTTGAAGAAAGTTTTACTAGCTTATAAAAATCTTTTTATTCATGTGTTCATGGAGAGCTATACAATTTATGTCTGCTCAAAATCTCCACCAAAACCTTTCTCTGTATTTTTCACCCCTGACTAAACTTTGGCATGACTAAACAAAAAAAAATTCGTTTGTACTTTACAATCCTTGAGAGAAACTTAATCTCTCTATCAGCACTGGCATGTGTGTTGCACTGTATACATCACGCCTACTCTGAAGCAGCTCTCTCATTCCTTCAGGACAACTTCTTTATGAGCATCGGAATACTGAACAGAACACGTATAAACCAACTGGCAGATGTTCTTAGTAAATCATTGAGAGGCTCACATTAAAAATTAGCCACCTGTGTATTTATCTGTTCTTTTCTAAGTATCAATAAATTATTTAGAACACCGAAATGCCTGCTTGAATTTGTCAGTATATTCTTGTTCGTAGGTATTTCTGTTTTATTTTCCCAGGAATCAAAATACAGGAGAATTCTTTAAATATAGTTGTTAAGTTATAGCAAACAGCATAATCTCTGGCTGCAGTAACACAATTTCTGGCCAAAAAAACCCCCAAACCTTCAAAAGAAACAAGGTATTCAAGTTTCATCAGTTTTACTACTTGCTTGTTTCTTCAAAATAACAGATGCCACCTGTCAAATATACAGGTCCAAAGCAGTCCTAATATAGTCCTTCTCTTTGGGGACAGAAAGAAATTTGCGATCTACAAATTCTAATAGGTTCAGTTTTCCTTTTGAAAGAGGTTCACTGATAATAGCAACACAAAACATGCTCTTTCTTATTTGTGTTAAGTTGCAGTGAGAGAATTATGTGACCAGCTCCTACTGCTGAGAATCTTGTTTGACAACTGAGATTTCTGAAATTCAGTAACAGTCAAATTTAGTGTCTGATATATTTTTTGTCCTCCTGATTTTTGTCACCATGGCATAATTAAACTAACTGGAAGTTATATGTCTTTTTGGCCATACATGCCCAAGTTCAGGAAAAATTTATGAGATAGAAACTATAAAATTAACAATTTCTGAATATGTGCACATCTGGAGATCAAACAAATTATCAGAGCCCTGGCACTTAGTTGAAATCTGGCATTAGGTACTATAAATGGTGGTAGTTCTTAAAGTTCTTAAAATTTAAACCAGCTCCATCTGCAACTAATCAGCTGCCTCCCAATTGTACATGTGAGAGGGGGGACCAAATAATGGCTTGAAGATCACCTGGTCCTCATAAAAGCCTGCTAAAAGCTTGGTTGAGGGGGAGTGGTGAATATGCAGGCTGGCTCTGGCAAGAGGATTTCGGTTGACAGAAGATGACTGA
This sequence comes from Nyctibius grandis, assembly GCF_013368605.1. Taxonomy (NCBI): domain Eukaryota; kingdom Metazoa; phylum Chordata; class Aves; order Nyctibiiformes; family Nyctibiidae; genus Nyctibius; species Nyctibius grandis. The sequence goes on along the minus strand of NC_090662.1, from coordinate 10,678,918 downwards.
TACCTTGAGCTTCTGTTGAACTACTTTGCTCTGAAACAGTCAAACTTTGTGTCTGAGGGAAAAGGACTAAAGCTTTGTATTAGGAAGTATTTCAACTGAGCATGGTTTGATAGAGCACTTACAGTTAGAGTTTTTTCTTTTCAGGAGCTTGATTTTTTCTTAAAAGCAGATTCCAAAATCATTACAAATAACTAGGTCAATATATAACCAGCTTCTTGCTCTTATTCATCCTGTCTCTTTTTCACAGTAAAAGCTGCTTAGGGATGTTAGTGAAGTTAGGTGATAAAAATAACATACATGGGAGCATTTTCCCTTGTAATAAGGGATAAAGGATTTCAGCCTCAGCTTCACTGTCAGAAGATTCTCTAAACACTCAGTATAAGAAGAAAATCATATCTTGTCAAGGATTTGATCTTCACTTTTTCCTCTTGGCAAAAGAAATCTTTGAGAGGTTTCATAGCTTTGAATTCTGAGCTAAGACAGGTACCTGCCAAATTGTCAGAAGGGTAAATGTTAAACCTCCGTAAGCTGGTTCATAATTTCTGACTGTTTAGCTTCTTGAACACAGAGCTACCTGGAAATTCCCCTCTGTAGTGCACAGTATCCTCATGCACCAGTTAGTGACACCCTATACCTCCCCTGAGTACATAAGTGTCCAGGGAGTGGGATACCAAAAATTTGGCTGACACTTTGCTATTATCATGTTACACAACATGTCTTAATGCCCATACATAACTTGGTAGCTGAGGTTAGAACAGGATAATAATGTATTGACAAGAAAAGGGAACCTGAGTGGAAATAAAATGCATCTCTCAAAATCAGCTTACTCTTGATTGATGTTACTGAAGAAAGTTACTCAAGAGTGGTGTAAAGAGTGAAATGGAAATGTTGACGTTCAGATGTAAAATAAACCAATTAAACCATGCTGTTTAATATCAGATGAAGTCACACATGATGACCCGGTCAGACCAACAGCATTAGTACATGAAAGCAGAAACTCCATCAAAACCAGATGCTACATCAGTGTTTGACTATCATAAGCATAATACATTTGGAAATGAGTACTGTGAACAAGGTATTGTGAACTCATCCTCTATTTTGAATGTAAGCACAATGTCCTGAAGGAAGCATACAACTTAAAACATAGTCTTACAAAAAATGAATAGCACTATTTAAATAGTGGAAAAAAAAGAGATTAAAAAAAAAATCCAACCCTTGTTGCTATGTTACTAGTCTTTGGAGCAAGATCTTGCACACATGGAAATCAATGTCAGTTCTGCTTTTTTAGTTTTCCTCCTGTGTCATAACTCTCATAGTTCCTGGCTGGGAAACAGATGATAACAGAGCCAAGTCTTAATGAACTCTGAGTGGGGTACTCCAGCTGAACAGAGCATATTTTGAGCAGAGATTCAGTAATTGCTCATAGCAGGAATTGTAGACTTTTATTAACTGTATGCTGAGGCTGGGGAGTGTGTTAAGGCACTTGGAATGTGTGGCATGGAAGCCAGGAGAGCTTCAGGAGACACCGTGGCTGAGAGGACACATTTCTGAGGCATTACTTATTCTACTTCCGCATCAAGGGAAGAGGAGGAGGGAAAGCAGTGCCACAGCATCAAGATCAGTATTGCAAGAACATGGCTCTGTTATACTAGATGCTGCTGAGACAGAATGAAATAGTTCTGACCCCAAAGAGTTGCAATCCAAGTGAAAAAATACAGGAAATACATGGGATCACAAAGAGGAACATGTGAGGAAACGTTTTCATTCAGAGCAGCAGGAAGAAATCCCACCCGAACCAGTGTCTTTACTGCTTGTTTGCTTTGCTTCCCATCTCATGGAAGCACTGAAATCTCCAACAAGAGAGGAAGTATATTGAAATTAAAATCTATGTAATGAGAAAATCTGCCCCAACCAGTTTACATCTAAGAAACAGTGAAAGCAGTAAGTTAATCTTTCACTTATTTTCTTCTTGCTTTCACTTGAGCAAGTCTAGGGGAAGGCCACCAAGATGATTAGGGGGCTGGAGCATGTGATATGTGAGCAGAAGCTCAGAGAACTGCACTTGCTTATCTTTAGAAAGAGAAGGCAGAGAGGACATCTTATTGCTACCTTGAGCTACATAGTTTAAAACTAGCTCTGCTTTGAGTGTTGGGACTGACCTGATGACCTCCAAAGGCCTTTTCCAACTTTTGATTATATCATTGTAGGAACAAGGGCTGGAAACTGTCATAAATGAGGATTCTTCAAAAAGTATTTTATCCAATTAACTTAATACAAAGCATCATGATACTGTGAAAATCAGAACAACTATCAACACCGCTATGACACATTTTGGGACTGAACATGAAAATAGATGAGGGATCACAAAGACCTTAGGTTATTTTATTGTTGTTATTATTGTATTGTTTGACAATACAAATCAAAGGCAACAAAAAAAGGCAGCTGTATGGTTTCAAACAGCCACAAATATTAGTATAGTTAGAAAGTTAGCTGTTCAAAATATCCCCAAAGAGAAAATAGACACTTCCCCCTCCTTTCCAAATCAAATACACAGAGCATAGGCATTTTGTTCAATTTATTTATCTTTCTAGCACTTAACCTCAAAGTTTGTCTCTGCAAATAGATTCAGAAAAATTTAAAAAGTCCTAAAATATTAAGGTAATACACAAAGTATAAGCAAAGTGTTTTCTTCACTTTCACAAATGGAAACTCTGGAAGTATTCCTCAAAATATGTATTTTAAATATGAACTATCAGCATATATCTGTCTGGCCAGACATGACTGTAACAATTAACAATGATATCTCCTTTTTTAACCCAGATCAAACCCAACAATTTCCAGTGTCTTTATGAAATGCAGGATATTCACTAGGAGTTAAATCCTCCTCTTCTCCATGCTTTCGTCTGAATGTCTTTCAATAAGGCAGATTTGCAAATGTCGTAGGAGGAAAGGAAACCTCTTTCTCGCCTGATTAGAGTGTAGAAAGGCAACTGAAGCACTCTGTCATCTCTACCCAAACTGGTTATCATTACTTCGGGTAGATACCTTGGATTTAATTCATATAATTTCATATTTTATGATGAAAATTATATGTCTATATAGGTCTACTGCCTGTAAATAGAACAACAGTGACTATATCATACTTCTACAACAAAGACATCTGCATTTATTAATTGAATCCCACTATTTTTTCTTGAAATCACTATAACAGTATATCAAGGTGTATTCATTGTATTTTGACCATAATCCAGTTTGGACAATGACATTCTTCCCACTAAAACTTCCATGTAAGATGTGCAAGGACATCTAAGGGCATGGCTTGGTTCTAAAATGTTTGCTATGCTGCTATTTTTCATCAGTATCTTCTGCACATAGACAAAGAGTGCTATTTTTTCACCTTGAACCAAGAACAGCTTAAATTCATTACATTTTTGTCAATTGTTTATTTAATTTGATCTTCTGGCAGCTTCCATTTGAAACAAAGACTATATACTACTCTTAACATTTTCCCTCAAAACAGATTCTTCAAAGCAGTTTTATTAAATGTGCATATGTTTATGAATAAGCAAATAGTCTTTCTTATACTAGAATTTGTTCACCACATTAACACTCAGAATTCTGCTCTCTCATGTACATGTTTTAATGGGGTTGTTTTTTTAATTTAGAAGATCTTCTAAAAAGAATAAATGGATTTTTAAAAATACTGGTCTTACTAAACTAATATATTTTGGAAGATATTTTTTTAATTAATTAACAAGGTCTTTCTTCTATTTCTAAGAAAAAGTCTAGTTCAGCAATTTGAATACTAACACAGATAGTAAGAGAATTTTGCTTACACATGTAGCTGCAACTTCTGTAAGACAGCAGAGATCTTATAAGGGAATATACTTTTTAAAAGTGTCTGAAGCAATTTAAGTATGATCCATGAATGATTTCTCAGTGGATTAGCCCTTAACCTTTAACTTTTGTGACATTAATCACATCTCATCTTGACATCTATAATGGAATATTCTCCTATTCAATTGCTTAAAAAATGTTCAGTTTGACTTCCGATTGACCTCTGATGAGAGCTGATCTCTTTAAAAGGGTTTAACAGTTGTAGATTCATTCATCTTTCTGTAAGAGACTAACGATAGATGGAAATTATTTCTATAAAATAGAAAAAATACAGCAGAAAATATTTTCTGAGATTAAAAATAATTAAATAGTTGTTGCTGGGCTTGCTTCCTTCTTTTAAATCTGTAGAAGAATTTTATTCCAAGCAACCATAAGAAATAATTCTTAGGCATTCCTCCAATCTACTAAAATCCCCCATTATTACAAGAGAAAACCCAACAATTTAAAGGAGGAACACATTTTAATAATGAGATATATCATTTCTCAGAAAAAATTTATCTGAAATGGTATTTCAAAATGCCACTCTGCAATCCTGGTCAGTAAAGTATTTCGAAGGATATCTTAAAGACACATCTGATAAATGGTAGCTCTAGAACCTGGAGTGGCCAATTATGAAAGCTTTTAGTTGAAGAAAAAACATCAAGATTTTGCATAGCATTCCCCATGAAGTCTACAAGAGAGATTCTGGATTCAGAAATATAAAAGGGATCAGCACGTGGATCCACAGCTGTTGATTTATAATGATGAACAAGGCCCAAAAAAATTGACCCTAAGTTGTCCCTTAGGACAACAATGTTTCTCCCTTTCATGTAAGAGAAAATATTAATTACCCCATATAATGGTTTATATAGAGGATATATATTATTATCCTGTTAACCTTTGTTACCCCACAGCTGGTAGGATTCATGTCAATTCAGCTACATTAAAATACAAGAGCACTACAAAACTGCTGATAGAGTTGCTTTATTAAGAAGTAAAATACAAATGAAAAAGTCACATATAAAATATAATTGAAGGAGGTTGAACTTAGTCTCACTGGTTCTCATTCAAATGAAAAACTTGAAAGTAGAACAGCATCAGCATGTGTCATGAGGATCAAAATTCAGCTGGAAAAACATTTTTTGAATGATGAGGACACAGGATTTTTGAACTGATTACAAGTGGGTATTTAAGCCAAAGATTTTTTATGTGTCTTTGTGTTTGGGTGTCAAATATTATACCACCTGTTGGACTGGAAGTCCAGCATTTGGGAAATTGTGGGACAGAAAATGCAGGAAATTCTAAAACTTGCTCTGTACTACACTGGATGAATTCCTTGAAGATATAGTCCCAGCCACTAGTATGGACTGTGCACAGACACTGTGTCTTCCTTGGGTCTCTACTTGACAGGAATTTTGAAACAGTTACCTAGTTAATAATGTTTAAATATGTTAATTTTGAATTTAAAAATGCAACTGAGAAGCAGTCTATTATTATTCTCCTTTGGTGAGAAAATCCAAACCAGGTACATTTCTAATCCATCACTCCAGCAGAGCTCTTTCCTCTCATGGTGCACAGATACTTATAGTGACTAACAGGATGCTAAAACCTGGTCAGACAGCTTTTCAAATGATCGTATATGGCAACTGGTTCTGATCTCCTGTGTACTGTTATTGTATTTCAGCAATGACATGTAATTCAGCACACCATAGGGAAAATGGGGCCTTGGCAAACAGATTTATCCACATACAATAAATTTCTCAAGGTCTTTGAGCAACCATCTTTCCAGTATGCTTTAACATGAAACTTGCTTACTTCAGAGGGTCAGAATTTCTGCCTTCCTCAGCATGGAATTGTCTTTAGGGTAACAAAGAATAACACACAGATGAACCCTTTTCTTCAGGTGTGGCAACTCTTTTAAGTTTTTTTACTTGAAAGATTTTCAGTCCTTCCTTTTCATTCTCTGTATAGAAAAATCTTATGAAGTAGTAGTTGTCTTAGTGAGTCATCAGAACTAGCATGTCTAGCATCAATATTTACTACCAGTCTTCAGATGGCATAAATCACAATAGCTCCCTTAATATAAAATGGACTGTGTCAATTTATACCAGGAAAGAATACACAGCGGGTTGTAATGTTCCAAATAAATTCAAAGAGCCTGTTAGAAGAATCACAGAGAATCATAGAATGGTTTGGGTTGGAAGGGACTTTTAAAGGCCATCTAGTCCAACCCCCCTGCAACAAGCAGTGACATCTTCAACTAGATCAGATTATTCAGAGCCCCATCCAACCTGACCTTGAATGTTTCCAGCGATGAGGCATCTACCACCTCTCTGGGCAACCTGTTCTAGTGCCTCACCACTCTCACTGCAAAAAATTTCTTCCTTATATTTAGTTTGAATCTACCTTTTTTAGTTTAAAGCCATTACCCCTTGTCCTATTGCAACAGGTCCTACTAAAGTCTGTCCCCATCTTTCTCATAAGCCCCCTTTAAGTATTGAAAGGCTTTAATAAGGTCTCCCTAGAGCCTTCTCTTCTCCAGGCTGAACAACCCCAACTCTCTCAGCCTGTCTTCATAGGAGAAGTATTCCAGCCCTCTGAAGAGGAAATGGCATTGTTTACATCAAAACATATGACTTATCAAACTGCAGGCATATTGTTTTTGAGTTAAAAAGCATCAGTCAAAGCTATTTTTCACATTAAAAAGCTCATGCCTTACTATGTTAGATCCTATGCTGCTGTTTAAACCTTGGTCTTCACAGGCATAGAACTTTACCAAGCTGTTTTTCAAAAGGACCAGTTGATTGCACCAACTAGCCTGAGATATAAAGTGAATAATGAGGAAGAATGTACCCTCCCCCACCCTTGAATCTGAAAGTATTTTCTGTTTTGAATCTTTGGATCAAAAGAGAAGTGGTATAATCAAAATCAGCTATTTTCATTCAACTGCAGGAACAGCAGAAAACAACTGAATCTATAGTTTTGGAAATATTCTCCAGAAGTCTACAGCTGGGAACTAAAGGAGAAATTCTGTTTCTCAACAACTGTGAAACTGTGAAGACAACAAACAGATACATACATTCCAGTCTGTGTTTTATTAGAAAGATGATATATTATATTACTGCAGTACAGTTTTTAGCTAACTGAATATATGTAGTGTTTTAAAGGGACAGAAGATTTTCAGCGTAAGCCGAGATTAAACTTATATTTTTTATACCTGCAAATGATCTTATTTCATCAAACAAAATATGAAAACTGATTTAAATAATATGTTACAGTGTTTAGTTAATAAGATACAGAAACCACCAAGACATTAAGAAATGACTGACAGCAAACAAAGGACCAACAAACACAGAAGAAAGAGGATCTGTTGGGAGAATTATGTGCTAGCCTCTGCATTCTAACTTCATTCTAGACCTTTTATTAGTCATTAAAGTGTAAATAAAATAAAAAAAGAAAAACAAAAAAAATAGCAGTAGAAAAGATAGAGTAACTTTTTACGACCAGATTCATGGGCAATATACTATGTGCATCAGCTGCACAGACCAAGATACATGTGGTAAAGTTTTAATTAAATGAATAAGACTAGGACTTATTTTTTAAAATGTCTAAGACATTTTAATGGCCTAAAGACAGTAGTCACTTTAATGGTAAGATGGGTAAGTCACCGATGTGACTTAGGAGCCTCTGTCCCATGGCCACCTAACTACGCAAGCAGTGCAAGCAGAGGAACTCAAGGCTAGTTGCCTCAGGTTACAGTGACTGTACAAATCTCATCTAAGGAATCTCTATGGATCAAAACTTCATTATCCATGCTACAACCAGCACAGAGCAACTTGGTCCTATATTTTAATCCTTGGAAATCACTTCCCTAGGAAGGGCTGATTTCCCTCCACCTCGCCACCTATCTACATGACAAAGATGACGCCATGTTGATGTTCCTATTAAACTCCTAACATTTAGGAGTTTTGAACTCTTATTTATAGATAATTTCACTGTATGAAAGTTTTGACTCTATATTCTGTAACTGCGCTTATTTCCCAAGTGTCTTTAGGTGTTTGTCTTGCTAAATGCCTACTGTGACCTGCCCTACATCTGCGTGATCTGAAGTGGACTAGTTTGGGTGCTTCTCTGATCTTACTAATGACTGACAATTCTGTTGCCATTGTTGAGGTGCTGCTGTTTCCTCAGGAAACAAGGTATGTGCATTTGCATTAGCTGCCTCCCTATCCATCTGCTCATTTGTCTCCCCACATTCTCTTCCTAATCACCTTTGAACATTTCAAACAAATTTGAAAGAAGAAGAAAGTCTGAAAAACCATTAAGTTCCTAAAGTTTTGTGAAAATAGCCATCTGCCTATTGGAAAGAGATTTGAATTAGCAGTCCTGTTGTGGGAAAGCCAGATCAAATTCAGGCAGATAAGACTCATAGATTAGAGAGACAGAACTATATATTGCACTCGGACAGATGGCTGGCCTACCAACACGGCAACAAAGAACGTGTGTACTCCTGGATTATCAGCAGCACATGTTAAATCTTTCCCAATTGTTGCCTGTGTCCTGCCATGGTTACTGCTGCAGGAATGTTTGGGTACTAAAGAAGACAAATCCCTAAGATATTAACCTTCATTAGCCTCACAGCACATGGGAAATTCTTTTTTTTTTTTTTAAAAATGTATAATATCAAATCAGAATAAGTTAATATTATTATTCTTTTCTTAAACCAAGCAATCTTATCAAACGATGTTCAAGATGTAAAAGCACCTGGTATCTAACTAGTTGTGTTCTTCTTTATTTGAATCAAAGTCAAACAAAAAGGAAAACTTATTTCCAGAAATGTATCAGCTAAGAATGTCAGTCATAGCGCCTTTAAGAAAAAGTAGTTATAAAAGACATACTGATGAAGATGCTATTTATAACATGTGAACTGTATATCTGAAGTGTGATGATTAACTCAGTAAGTCAGCAATATATTTGCTGAGTTTGTACTTTCTAAACTATTTCAACTTCAAAACAGCAAGATATTTCTTATAAGAAATTTGGAATCACATTTTCCCTTTACCTAATATGAAGATAATGGTCTTCAAGAACATTGCACAGCTGTTGAGATAATTATGTTTTGAGGCTCAGTTTCTTTTATTGATCATTGCAAGTTACTGTAACTGCAACACTTAGAAGCCATTGTATGACAAGTGAAGACACAGAAGTTATATGCCTCAGTGGAGAGAATTGAGGTGGAACAGAAAGAGACTGTCTGCCAGTGTCTTACCTGACAAACCTGGAGAACACCAAGATCTGCTCAGCCACCTCTTCTTATTCTTTCTCTTAGACATTTCTCTTTCACTGGGAAAGAAGAAATACAGATCTGTCTATGCTGACTTTGTACTGCACAGGAGGAATTCTCAATGTCCTCCTGAAGACACATTTTCATCCTTTTCTTCACAGAGTGGAACAGACAACTTCACACAGATCAGGCTCTGGCTGACACCATTTACTGGGACCAACTCCGACACTTTTAGGGATGCTACCCACATCTGCTATCATGTGAACTATGGCCTGTGACAGGGTTTAGTACATTTTTGTATTTTAACCCCAGCTGGCAACTAAGCCCCACACAGCCGCTCACTCACTCTCCCCCAGTGGGATGGGGGAGAGAATTGGAAGAGTAAAAGTGAGAAAACTCCCAAGTTGAGATAAAGACAGTGTAATAGGTAAAGCAAAAGCTGCACACCCAAGCAAAGCAAAACAAGGAATTCATTCACTGCTTCCCATCGGCAGGCAGGTGTTCAGGCCTTCTCCAGGACAGCAGGGCTTCATCACGCGTAATGGTTACTTAGAAGACAAACGCCATCACTCCAAACGTCCCCCCCTTTCCTTCTTCTTCCCCCGGCTTTATATGCTGGGCATGATGTCATATGGTATGGAATATCCCTTTGGTCATTTGGGGTCAGCTGTGCCAGCTGTTTCCACTCCCAACTTCTTGTGCACCCCCAGCCTACTTGCTGGTGGGATGGTGTGAGGAGCAGAAAAAGCCTTGACTCTGCGTAAGCACTTCTCAGAGATAACTAAATCATCCCTGTGCTATCAACACTGTTTTAAGCACAAATCCAAAACATAGCCCCGTACTAGCTACTATCAAGAAAATTAACTCTATCCCAGCCAAAACCAGCACATACATACAGGATATAATGATTGGTTAGAGTATGTGGTGCATAATGGGTGGCTACACTAAATTAAATGTTCATTCAACATGACCTTATGAAACCTTCTGATGAAAATAATGGTTTATAAGCTGTTTAAACAGCTTTGCTTAACTTTTCTATCATTAAAATTGATCCCCTGTGGCTACAAAATAGAGAAAAATGAAAAAAAAGTATCAGATCCTCCTTTAGTTTGCAGGTCTGCCACAGATTTCCTGAATCTGTATAAATTGCCTTTGTTTTGTTTTTTAGCACCCACCTCTAAACATCAAGGTCTGTTTTAAGGAGACATTCATTAATGTTTGTAGGGTGCCAGAGATGCCTAACTGGTCCTGGGAGAATTAATTATACAAATACCAAAATAGAGTCAGTAAAGTAACTAGCTGAAAAGTATTGGAAGTGTTAGTTCATTACTTATACTGTACAAAGTTTATACCTGGCTAATTATTGAACCTCCTTTCTTTTCCTACTGCTTGTTATATAAATCACATCTCTCTACTCCTTTCAGTTTCCTTCCGGACTAATCCTAAACTGTAGCAGTATAAAGTCCTGGTCCACAAGCAAATCATTCACAAAGGTAGTTTATTAAGAAGTATTTAATTTAAAATGGAGTTTCATTTAGTCTTTGGTTTCCTACTGAAAGATGAAACAGTGTTATGCAACAGGGAAATTTTGCTGTGAATCCTGTGTGGTCCACCCCAGGATAAAAACCTACTGCTGCTACAAAGACCTGGGAGAGGTATGGGGCAGCAAATACGTCATTTTAATTCATTTGTGCACAAACTAACAAGCCAAGTCTCCTACCCAGTGTACACAAGTGACATAGTGATTTTGATATACCTTTGCTGAAAATTCAGGGATGAAAAGTCAGAACTATTATTTATTTTTAAGTCAATTTGTAAAAGGATATGTTCTACAGCCAAAAGTTCATATTTAATTCTTATAGAAATTCTGTGCTAGGTCTAGTGCAGATATCCTCTGTTTCCATGGAAGGGAATCACAGTAATACAGCAGGGGGATGAAGAGGGAAGGTGAATTAGAGAAATCCTTGTTGCCTAACTTATGTACAGAGGGCCCTCTGGCTGCAAGGTGCTGTGCAACTAACACAAAGAGGAGCTTGCAGTAGGCTGTTTGAATGGAAAAAAGAAACCATGGATTTGAATAACCTCTGAGATAAAATACAAACCAAAAATCAGTGATACAGATAGGAAACAATAGTTCGCTTCAGATATCTAGCTGTGCTTAATACTAAATTACTGGAAAGATCTAGGAGTGGAAAAAGCAAGAAATGTAGTCATGAAGTATAATGAAAATGCATCATTGTAGTTCCAGGTTTCATTCTGTTAATTTATTTCCATGAATATCGACTTTTTTTAAAGTAAAAACCTACAAACAATAACTTCTCAACACAACATTGAAAAGCTGTTGTGAAAAACAATGCAAATTACTGTAAAACCCTTACTCAGAGACTATAATTATTTTTTAATTGCTTGTCAGGTTTTATCACACTTCTTGGACTTCATAGCTGTTCACACTGGAGCAATAAAGTTGGCCTCACAGAGCAAGACCAAAGGATTCTCAACCAGAGTTTGACAATGAATTGTGGACAAATTGAAATGAGGATTATTGAAAACCAAAGGTGAAATGGGAATGCATCACCCTGATCTCTGCACTTGTTTAACTCAGAACTTCAAAGGAGAGACTAACATGGGAGGATACAGCAAAAAAGACATGAAATACCAAAACAGATAAACATCTATGAAACATTGAACAGAGTTTTCTCCTAAAACAATCTCTCCGTAACACTTCAGGTTTTATTATTGTGTTTTCAAGGTCTTCTTATGGTTTCAGGTGAAATTATAGCTTTTGCAAATATACCACAGAAGGAAAATCAGTTTTCTAGTTTTTCATTATGAATTTTTTTTAAGATTTTTTTTACTTTTCACAGGCTGAAGCCAGGTCCAATATCTGAATTTTACCAGAAAATGTTTGCTAAAAGATTTTATTAATATTATTTAAATGTACACTTTCAAAGAAGTTTTACCAAGGCATTTTCTAGACATTGAGAAACTTGTTAAAGTGTAACAGATATATCTGATCAAAAGTCTGTTTAGCCCAGTAAATTGTTTCCAATAGAGTCTAGATATGAATGTCCAAACAAAATGTAAGAGAGCAAAAATAAAACTATGCAACCCCATAATACTTTCAGCAGTTTGATTCTTGGTCTTTCTGAGATGAAAGTGATGTCCCTGATGGCTTTTACTTCCATGAACTTCCTCAGCCTTGCTCTGTATTCATGCAGAATTTACCACCAACAAGCTGTGGCAAGAAGTTCCATAGCTTACGTCCTTCATAATGTTATTTAAGAAACAAAAACTGTGTTTTTTTGTTTGTTAGCTTTTCTTTTCAGTTTGTTTGATGTTCCCTAGTTTTCTTAGTGGAAGAGAAGGTGAACAACAGTTAGTATTCACCCTCTTCTTGCCACTCACAATTTTAAAGGTGAAAATTCCATTACTTATGCATTAAATGGATACGTTAAAATACTATCTTATTTCTGCCAAAAACTTTTATAGTGTTGCTTCTTCAGTTTATCATAGCTGTATTTTAAGGACAGATTCTGCAAGGACTGAAATTTCTAATCTGATTACACCATACTAATATGTAAGAAAAGAACTCAAAGGATAAGGAATGAAGAGTAGTAAAAATGCTATAGGTTCTCATGCTTATTTAAAACTTTTTCTCTTGAAGTCAGAGAATAACATTTTTTATCTTGGTGAAGAACTTATTCCCTTTCTCTCTAGAATACTTTTTCTCTCTTACAGTGGTTAATTAGGTCCCTGGAGAATTGTTAGTTCCTTAATAATCTCTGAAGTGTAGGGATTCAATTCTAATGTGTGTTTACAGAGAATGAACAAACAAACAAAACTACATACCAAATCCTGGGGTTTGGTGTTTGTTGGGTTTTTATCAGAACATCTGAATCTGGAGAGGAGAGGAAGTTCTATTGCATGGAGGAACGGGATTATTTTCGGGTACAGGGTGTGTAAATTCTCATCAGGCAAGATGAAATGCAGCAAGTAAAGAAACAGCAAGACACCTGCTGTCTAGCACACACTACATGTTCCAGAATACGTGTTATCACCTGAAAGCTGAATTATGGACATTTTTAACAGGAAATATTGGGAACTGGGTTCCTTTCAGTCTCTTTCTTCAGTATTATAAAATGTTTCATGAGTATCATATTCAGACAAGGAATAAACGTGCATGTTCTGGACAGACTAGGATTTGGCTCACAATTAATACAAGGGAAAAGCAAATCAATGCATGTGTTTTTGCCAAATAAGAGCCTTCATATCTGAACCTTTTCTACAGTTTCCTGGTCAAAGTGTAACAAAACCAGCACACTGCAATGCTAAGAACTTTGATTTTATTCTCCCTCCAGCTGTAAATCTTTGTAACCTCTCATTTCACGCATTGTATTTCTATTTTTAAAGGAGGTCATCTTTTTTTTTACTAAATACAGGCAACTTTATAAAAGCTGTAAAGGCTGGAAAAGATTATTTATGGTAATGATCAGTAACCAATCATGTAGACTCAATTCCATTAATCTCTAAATGGACAAGGTGGTATTACAGCAGGCTTTCATTTTAATCTTGATAACAAGTTTTGGATATTCACAGAAAGTAAAAAATCAAACTTAATTCACATAAAATATATTCAACATAGTTATTGAATTATAAAATAATTCAGTTATTAGAGATAATCCTTGCTCTTCAAAACTTCACAGAGATTTTTTCACATTGATATTACAAGTAATATTTTATAGTAAATTGGGAATTTTTCCACTTATTTCAATGAATTTTGCAGTATCCAGTAACAGTGTAATAGTTTCCCTTACTTCACTAGAAATTACCATGGTTCTTTTACTTACCTATATTTTTAAATACGTATCAGTTTTTTCCTTTTCATTTTCCCCAGCTCTGCATGTGTTTCTCACCATTATACATGCAATAGAACTAAGATTATACCACAGCACATGTTGTGGGAGTCAGATCATGCCCTATATATGACTTAATTCATTGTGTGATTAAGATTTAGAAAGGTGGAAGGGTCCTTGAGCAAGGGTAATGGAAAAAGTTATGTTGCAGACCACATTGAGGAAAGAAATCAAGCTGCTTGTCAAGCATTGGTTAAGGCAGGAAAGCAGGGAAAAAAGCCAAAGTCTTGGAAGAAGATAGACAACCTTTTGAGAGAATGTGTGAGAAAAAGAGGAAACACAGGCCCAGAATAAACCTCTTAATATTGGATAACTTGAAAAGAACTAACTTTCGTGACTTGGACTTACCCTGCAGCTACGTTATTATGATCTCAATACAAAGACAGTGAAATCACTGTGAATCTTTCTGTTCATTTGAATGAATTTTGCATCAGCCAGTGGCAGGGAATCACACCACACACTGCAACATGATCTATCCATTTTAGAAAGCGGTAAAGAATGCTCAGGGTGAATACTTTCCCGTCTTTATGCATTGGTAATCACTTTAGTAGCAAATATTTTTGTATAGAGTTAGAGTCTAACAAATGCGTTTCTGCTATCTGCCCCAAAGTTTGCAATAAATGACCTGCTATTGTCTACTAAACTTCACGTGAATCAGAATATAATTTCTGAATCACTTTACAATTTTTTCCTGTATCTTTAAGTCTGTCATTCTCACCATAATCTCTCCTCATATTATATCATCTCATATCTAGGTGCAAATTAGTATAATTGCCTTTAAAGGTGTCTAGCAAGAATTGCATAATATAACCTGCTATATTAAGGAAACAAACAAACAAAAGTGATTGGAGTTCTTTTGGACAAAATTTCCAAGAACTCCATTGTGATAGGTCATCTGAGTAGAAACTGCAGGGTCAGGTCCTAAAAAATGTCATTGACCCGCCAGTCACCCACAAATAGATGGCTTCTTCTCGTTCAATCCCTATTATCCTTAGCGCTCTTTTCAAATAAGTTCCTCTATTTAGAAGAGAACTTCCTGGAAAAACAACAGTGAAAAAGGGCTATAAAGGAACTGGAACAAGAGAAAATATATATAATATGCAGAACATTTTCCTAAAAACCCCCAAAAATTCAATTTGCTTAGACCAGTGAATTGGTAAAAGATATCACATATATTGCAAAAGAAGTCCAAAATGAATGAAACAGGATTGTTTATGTCTGCATTTCTGAAATAGTGAAAACAGTAACACTGAATTTTTGAAGTAATTTTATTCCTTCATAGGATACTTTTCTGACTGGAGGTATTTTACCCTAAAATCCAGCCACACTCTCTAAACTTCCCAATTACTTTCTACAAATCCTTGACACTAATTTGTGGTTTTAGAGAAAAAAATATAAATGGACAATTTTAATTTCATCAGACAACTCTTTTATTAAGAAACATGTAATTTTAAATGGTTAGAGAATTAGATCAGCTTTATGACCTTTTTGGTAGCTGTCTAATTATACAGAAAGGACAAGAATATCTTGAGATGTTGAGGAAATTGCTGGATTACACAGAAAGCTCTACAGGTGAGGTAGAATTTACAAAAACTTGAATAGCTGAAATGTTACTAGTTGTCATTAAAGCTGTGGGCCTTTCCACAGGACCTAAATACACATGCATCCTCAAGGAACATCTGCTACCAATTCTGCATAGTTGCTTACCATACCCTTAAGCATCAGATATTTGAGTGCTTACCATATGTCTGTACCTTTCACACTTGACAGCATATGTCTAATGCCAACTCTGCAATGCCAAGTCCTCAATGCCAAGTTTATACAATTTACCACAGGCTTCAAAGAGCTGAGATTGTATACACTTCTGCTAATTGAAGGCCTTTGGTCTTCTCTGCCCACCAGTATTGCAATCTTCCCTACTCCCTTTTGTCATTGGAAGAACACTGTTGTTCAGTGTCACCAGCAGTGAATTACCTTTAAAGTGCATGCACACTTCAGCTTGTGGCAGCTGTTGGTTCAGCTGAGTGTTTTGTGAAGGTAATGAACGAAAATTTACAGGCAATTCTGGAGAAAATAATAAAGTGTTAAAGGGGGATGTTTTCTCAACTGGCTTCAGCCAGTTTGGAGACCAGATGTTTATTTGTTGTGCAAACATTGGAAATGTTTGCTCCTTGGATAAAGGTCATACACATTTGCATAACCAATAATTATGTGGTTACATTTGGCTTGTTCCATTCTATATAAAGATAGAGAGCAGAAATTCTCTTGTGTAGTGCTACAAGAACATCATTTGGTTTACACAAGTAATGGTTAATACAGTTCAAAGTAATGGTTAATATAGTTCAAAGATTTAAACAGACTTCGGTGACACTTCATTTTACTGGTAAAATTAGCTGCATAAATTAGATGTCTCCTTCTAGTTATTAACAGCTAAGAGATTTAAAATCAAATTTATTGTTTAACTGTAAATTCACATTTACTGAAGTTTATATTATACAAGAGGTTATTTTTTCCCTGAAATCCAATTTATTCTGTACCAAATAGTCTCTTACCTCAGCTTAAATCAAAATCACGTCTTCAAATATAGTGTAAAATTGTCACAGGTCAGACCATGACAGGGAAGTGACTGACCCAAAATTTCCAGTGACAAATTAGGCTCACTACACCAAATATTGGCATGAATATTTTAAGGTTCTTGACTTCGGGTGAAGTTCCAAAGCCTAAATGGGGATCACAAGTCTGACAGAAACCCATCCACTTTCTAAACAGAGAGACAGTGAGCCTTCGAAAAGAGGCATAGAAACACGAACACAGGAATGACTCTGTCTGTTCAAATTTTTCTGTGTTCAGAGAATCAGAACAGTGTGCTCATTCTTTCTAGAATAAAGTATCAGATCTAGCTGACTCTATTATTAGTTCTCCTTTCAAAATAAACTTGGTCTTTTATGTTATTTCATCATTTTTCTCTATCTTCCAAATAGTTGTATTAATTGCCGTTACAAATTGTTGACATTCAAAGCTAGAAATTTATCAAAATTTTACAGACTGGAAGCTGATCAATCCAATCAGTATTCTCCTGTTACACTATTCAAACATTCACAGAATGAAAAATCAGGCTGTGTAACCTTCTAAAATTCCCTGCTTTTCTTATCAAATAAAAATAAGTTGTCAAAAATTTACTCCCGGCTTCTTCATACTATTTGATGTACTTGCAGCTGGATTGTCTAAACACATGCTTAAATATCCTGTTGCAGTGCTGAATTTACTGTCTAAACACAAGAGTATTGAAAGCAAATATAATCTGGTAATTATTTATTGTCCTAATAATTTCTTGGATGAATAAGAAGGCACAACTCCAATGCCAAGAGCAAGGACAATTGTTCTTCAGGAAATCTGGAAATCAGTAAAGTAGGAAAATGTTCTGAAAATCAGTGAAACAGGAAGAATTTTCTTCCCTGCATGAAGATATGTCATGTCCTTGTTGCACTCTGTTGACATTTTGGTTAGAGTTACCTCAGTGAGCTATCACACTGTGGGAAAAACATGGGAAGAAGGTCCTCCACGCAAACAGTATAGGAGACTTCAGCAACCAGTCCTCTCCATGTCCCACCTTCAGAGTCTCAGCACACAGCTGCTATGGACACTGAGGGCAGGATTAATTCCTCCAGCCACAGGTGCTAATTTAACGTCTTACCCACTCTAGGTTCATCCATGCTCAGGGAACAGAAACAGGTACCTTGAGAAGGCAACATGGCTAATAGGTAGATTTAATGACCTACCAGAGATTCAGTCTAGATTGCCATGGAAAACGTTTGCATCTCTCCACTGATTGTAGAAACAGCTTTGGGAAACTTGGATCCTAATTTAAATGTCTCAGATGCCTACACTTAATTGGAACATATAACTATACAGCTAGTAACATTGAGTGGGATGTAATCAATTTACCTACTCCTGGTACCCATCTCATGGTCTTGTTGCTATTCCAGTATACAGCTTACAACTACAAATTGGGGTAAACACGTAGCCCTGTGAATTTACTGAGCATTGCTGAGAGGGCTACATTAGCAATAAGACGATGAGACAAATTACAAGGCAGTTTGTTCAAGAGAAAATCATTTTTGTGTGTGTTTGTGTAGTTCCTGATTCAGTCATTCACTGACACTTGGGAGAGTCGCATAATCTCTTTTTGACTGTTTCTCTGTGTTTTGTTTTCCTGATTTGCTTCTCTGCACTATGAACTAGAAAAAGCTATTTACATAGCTAACAAAGTAAATGGGCATCTAATGGGACACTCCATCATTCCTAAATACCTAAAAATGAAGTTGGCTATCAAGATACTTTTAAAAATCTGGCTTGACATTTTCTAAAGAAATGTCTGTTCAAATTATTTCTCACTACAGTGATTAATTCAATGAGAACTGAGTTTCAGGTGGATGTGGTGGTTAGAAAGCACAAAGCTTTCACTATGTCCACTTCTCCTATTTCAATACTAACAAAAATGGAGACAAGCATATCCTTAATCGGATTAGGAAAAGAAGATGTGCAACCACAAAGGCTCTCCCATGTCCCACAATCAAATCTGAACACACTGTTATCTGTGATGCTAATGGGAAGACTACAAGGGCCTTCATATACCTTTGCCTTTCTCAAAACTATCTGAATTGAAATAAAGCTTTAGAAATAATCCTCTTTAAACTGTAATAAGGTGGCAATATTCATGGCACATACTGGAGGTTAGCCACTGGTATCATGATTTCCTGGATCATTATATAAAGATAGTATAAAACTGCCATCACTATCTACTACGAAATAATCATAAAGACACTTACAATCACTGGACATACAAATTAAAAGAAAGATTTTAATTATTCATTGATGATTTAAAGGAAACATTATCGATAAATATACCAGTGCGGCTTTGAGTGGGAAAGGCATATCTTTTTGTGACTCAGCCATAGAATTTTTTGCATGTGTACTAGATAAATTCCACATATAATCCTTGAAATGTATGGAATGTTTTATGAGTGTGTTTTAAGAATTCCTACCTCAAATTGTCTTCTGCTCTATGGTTTGTTTTTCTAGAGTGTTTGGAAGGCTTTTTGCAGTTATTATGTAAAGTCCTAATGCTACAAGTATTTAGGATAATGTTTACCTTCATAGATAAGAACAAAGTTCAGTGAATACCTTAGTTTGCAGGTTTGCAAGAAGGCCTATTTGAAATAACTCACTAAAAAAGCATGCATTTATCCTGCACCTCAAGCTTTCTTACTTAACAGGCTTTCTTCTCTTCTTCATCTTTGGAAACACATTAAAGTGTCATTCAAACTAAATGCTGCTTTCCAAGGCAGTTGCAAATATTACTGTTCCTATAATTCATTATTATTCTTTATTAGTGGAAATATTTTTTGCCAACTAAAAACTTTGAAGACAAATGTGGGGAAAGTTTCATCCTGGAGTGGAAGTTCAGTTCTATTCCTAAAATAGAACCAAGCTAAAATAAATGTTGTCCTATAAGCAATATCTGTGGTATTTCATACTCCACTGAATAATATCTATTCACAGTTCACTGTTGAAGACAGTGTAGTGCCTTATGAGGCACAGGAATCACTTCTATATTTGTATATATATATATTTGTATTGGGTGACTTCAACCACCCTGATATCTGTTGGAACAGCTGGGCACAAGCAATGCAGGAGGTTCCTGGAACGTGTGGATGACAACTTCCTTCTCCAAGTGACAGAGGAGCCAATGAGGAGAGGTGCCATGCTGGACCTTGTTCTCACCAACAGGGAGGGGCTGGTGAGGGACATGAAGCTCAAGGGCAGACTTGGCTGCAGGGAACATGAAATGGTGGAGTTCAAGATCCATAAGGCAGCAAGAAGGATGCACATCAAGCTCACCACCCTGGACTTCCAGAGAGCAGATTTGTCCTCCTCAGGGACCTGCTTGGGAGAATCCCTTGGGATAAAACACTGGAGGGAAGAGGGACCAAAGAAAGTTGGTTAGTATTCAAGGACCACCTCCTCCAGGCTCAGGAGTGATGCATCCCAAGAGAGAAAGGCAGGCAAAAATGCCAGGAGGCCTGCATGGATGAACAAGGAGCTCCTGAATAAACTCAGGCACAAGAAGGAAGCCTACAGAGGGTGGAAGAAAGGGCAGGTAGCCTGGGAAGAATACAGGGAAATTGTCCGAGCAGCCAGGGACCAGGTTAGGAAAGCTAAAGCCCTGAAAGAATGAAATCTGGCGAAGGATGAAAAGGGCAACAAGAAAAGCTTCTATAGGTATGTCAGTGATGAAAGGAAGACTAGGGAAAATGTGGGCCCTCTCCGGAAGGAAACGGGAGACCTGGCTACCCGGGATATGGAGAAAGCTGAGGTACTCAATGACTTTTTTGCTTCAGTCATCACCGGCAAGTGCTCAGCTTCACCACCCAAGTTGCAGAAGGCAGAGGCAGGGATTGGGAGAATGAAGAACTGCCCACTGTAGGAGAAGATTAGGTTCGAGACCATCTAAGGAACCTGAAGGTGCACAAGTCCATGGGACCTGATGAGGTGCATCCAAGGGTCCTGAGGGAACTGGCGGATGAAGTTGTTAAGGCACTATCCATCATTTTTGAGAAGTCGTGGCAGTCTGGTGAAGTTCCTACTGACTGGAAAAGGGGAAACATAACCTCCATTTTTAAGAAGGGGAAAAAAGGAAGACCCGGGGAACTACAGGCCAGTCAGTCTCATCTCTGTGCCTGGCAAGATCATGGAGCAGATCCTCCTGGAAACTATACTAAAGCACATGGGTTATAAGGAGGTGATTGGTGACAGCCAACATGGCTTCACTAAGGGCAAATCATGCCTGACAAATTTGGTGGCCTTCTACGATGGGGTTACAACGTTTCTGGATAGGGGAAGAGCAACTGATGTCATCTACCTGGACTTATGCAAAGCATTTGATACTGTCCTGCACGACATCCTTGTCTCTAAATTGGAGAGACACAGACTTGATGGATGGACCACTCAGTGGATAAGGAATTGGCTGGATGGTCAGACTCAAAGAGTTACGGTCAACGGCTCGATGTCCAAGTGGACACCAGTGATGAGTGGCATTCTTCAGGGGTCGGTATTGGAACCAGTCCTGTTTAACATCTTTGTTGGCGACACGAACAGTGGGATTGAGGGCGCCCTCAGCAAGTTTGCCAACGACACCAAGCTGTGTGATGCGGTCGACACATTTGAGAGAAGGGATGCCATCCAGAGGAATCTTGACAGGCTTGAGAGCTGGGTCCGTGTGAACAACATGAAGTTCAACAAGGCCAAATGCAAGGTCCTGCATGTGGGTCAGGGCAATCCCGAGCACAAATACAGGCTGGATGAGAGAATGGATTGAGAGCAACCGTGAGGGAAAGGGCCTGGGGGTGATGGTTGATGAGAAGCTCAACATGAGCCGGCAATGTGTGCTTGCAGCCCAGAAGGCCAATCGTATCCTGGGCTGCATCAAAAGAAGTGTGACCAGCAGTTCAAGGGAGGTTATTCTGCCCCTCTACCCAACTCTCGTGAGACCCCACCTGCAGTACTGCATCCAGCTCTGGGGCCCCCAACATAAGAAGGACATGAAGCTGTTGGAGCAAGTCCAGAGGAGGGCCACAAAGATGATCAGAGGGATAGAGCACCTCTCCTATGAAGACAGGCTGAGAGAGTTGGGGCTCTTCAGCCTGGAGAAGAGAATGCTCCGGAGAGACCTTACAACAGTCTTTCAGTACCTGAAGGGGGCCTACAGGAAAGCGGGAGAGGGGTTTTTTACAAGAGCGTGTAGTGATAAGACGAGGGGGAACAGTTTAAACTGCAAGAGGGTAGATTTAGATTAGATATTAGGAAAAAATTCTTTCCTGTGAGGGTGATGAGACACTGGCACAGGTTGCCCAGAGAAGCTGTGGATGCCCCCTCCCTGTCAGTGTTTAAGGCCAGGTTGGATGGGGCTTTGAGCAAAGTAGTCTAATGGAAGGTGTCCCTGGCTGTGGCAGGGGGGGTTGGAACTAGATGATCTTTAAGGTCCCTTCCAACCCAAACCGTTCTATGATTCTATGATTCTATATAATAGAAAGATTAGTAAGTGGAGAGTGCTTAATAATATAGATACAAAATCCTCTAATAGTCACCTGTAAATAAATTAGCATGTCAAAATATCTTTTTATATTCTCTTCTGCAAGTCTGCTTGATAGGTCAGCAGAGACCCCAGAGTTCTGTCCTGTCAAGTTTACCCTGGGCACAAACGATATTTCCCCTATTTCAAGTTCCAATTCGTAAAGTTATTTAAACAATTTATCCTTAAGTTACCACAGTATAAGCTACATAAAGTTAAAAGTCTATTCTATTTCCTGTCTCTTCAGGATAATTAATGATTCTTTGCCAAATTGTGGAAAATTGTTCCCACTTGTTTTCCTAGCAGAGAACATGATTCTTCCTAATGGTTCTCAAGTTGTTAGATCCCATTACCAATTCTTTCAGAAGGCAGTTCTTATTCCTTCCATATCTCTCTTTTTGCTATTACTTAAGCAATTCTCAAGTCTTTTGTTTTAATAACAGTTCAGTTATCTCTCTAACCTCTGAGCTAATTAATGAGCCACAGGGGATACTCTATATTGCACAACCATAATGATCACTTGAGACCAACATCTGAGACTGAAAGGGAAATAGTGTTTCCAAGCCATGTGGCAAAAGGATTAGCCTTCCATCTTACATTCAGACAGAGTTCAGATCTATTCCAATTTATCAGTATGAATAGTCAAAGCTTATTGCAGTCAGGCTACCTGTGTTATTCTTTTCAATTTCAATGGAACGCATGTTTAAAGAATAATAATATCGGATTATTAAACTCCTCTCCTACTTGCTGGAAGGACAAAAACTTTTTAATCTTCACAAAACTGTGCAGTGCAATACCTTTCATGTATTTGTTACTTTATTTTTTCAACCAGCTTGCTGAGTCTCGTTATGCCTATAGTGATGGTGTTGGCAGAGGGGATCAACTTCTATTCCTAACAACTTCTATGACTTTCTATGATCATTAAACCATATTCTCTTGAATAAATAAGTTCATAATCACACATCACTTTTTCTTATTGCACTTTATCTGTAAATCCCAATGCCTTTTACAGAGAAATCCTTTATCATTATCCCCATTTTAGAGAGGAACAAATGGCAGTAGCTTCTTAAAGTAACACAGCAAGTGATTTTACTCTAGCATGTTTTTGTTTCTTGAATGCCACTCTGCTGTTTGATTTGCTGAACCATAAAGCTATTTGCTGAGGTTTTTTTGTGTAGTGCTAATGTAAATGATTTGTTGATCTAACTGCAGAAAAAGCATAGTAGTCTGTATCAAAGCTACATCAGCCTACTGAAAGCTGAAATAAATATTATCTCAATAGTCCCAGGAGAAAAAGACAAAAGAGATGTGGCAGATAGGATTATCTAAACAATTAAAAACATTAACAGTACATTAAATCCCAGGCAATTATCTTGACAGTACTGATAGGTTTAGTTCTTCGTTAACTGTGGATGGTAAACAAGGACTTTCTTTTAGACTTTCAACAGCTTCAGAAATATTTCTTACTCTTTTTCCCAAGCATCACATTTCTGATATAATGAAGGTTGCTATCTACTCAAGCATTTTCAATAGATAGGTCACTTATTTTGGAACAAAAGGAAAAGTACAGAACTCAGCTTCAGCTCCTGTTTTTAGGATGATTTCTAAGGAAATAGAAGAGGTATTTCTATGTGTCTGTCTGCCTAAGCACCTTCTAAATAATTCCAAGTAAATCTGACAGACTGATATATGGTTTAAAGATGTGCTATGGGCTTTGTACAGAAAGATAGCATGGTAGAGACCTACAACCTTTACAATGAAACTCAGAAAAAGTGTTGAGTTTTCAGTAATATGATAAAGCTATAGATTAAATTATTACTATTTCCACCAGCTCTTTTATCCCTGTTATCTGTGTTGTTGGAAGACCAGATACACCACTCCACAGCACTGGTTTTGGAGCTGCATGAAGCCTTTTTTTACCTGTAAACAGAGGTCGTCACTCTCCTGTCTGCCTCGTTTTCTTTCACAGGCACTAACTCGCTTGGGTAATTAATTAAAAAAGGAGCAGCCATATGCATTTGCCCCCTTCCTGTTGATGACACAGTTAAATATAGTCAAGAGGCTAATGACCCTAACTGTTGTTTAGATGTAGGAACTGCACTTCAGCATGATTTGTGTCTCTCCAGGAAGGAGTGGAGAGAGAAGCAGAGTGCATTTTATAAGCCTAACACCACAGTAAATGAGCTATTTCCAAAGGAGCAGGAAAGGTGTGATCCATCTATCTTAATTTGTCAACAATAAACATACAGCCACTTTGCATACTAGGTGCTATTTTTCACTTCCAAATACAAAACACATCCCATATTCTGAAGTTCTTCAGGAATATTTCTGTGAAGTAAACGTGTTCTTAATCAGTCCAAGTGGTTTTGATGGCCTTACTTCCAAATGCCCTACATGACACACACAGCTGAGTTAGTTAGAAGGAATATGGGACACACAAAAAGAACAGTTTTTCTAGCCTGTTATTTTTGAATTTCCAAATCCTATGCCAAATTCCCTTATTATATGCTGGGTTGTATATATCTTTCTGCAAGTTAAACTAGAAACTGAGGTACTTTTTTACTCAAGAATTTTTAGTGCTCAGCTTTAGCATTCATTCATATTTGTCTATCATGAGTCATTTGGATGCTTTTAAAAGTTTTATGCTAACATTGTTAGTATATAGTTACATATTTTTATGTAGTTAGATACTAAGATTATATACTAACATTGTTAAACATTAATGGACCCAGATATGCAATATAGTGTTGCAGACTGGGAAAGCTACTGGTAACAATTTGCATTACTATTCTTGGACATTCAAAAATAAGTACTTACTAAGAAGTCTGAAAGTCAAACTACATATTGCAAGAAAAACAAAAAAAAAAGAAAAAGACAAGAAAAGAAAAAGAAAAAGAAAAAGAAAAAGAAAAAGAAAAAGAAAAAGAAAAAGAAAAAAAGAAAAAGACAAAAAAGAAAGAAAAAGAATAAAGAAAAAAGTTGATAAATCAGGTGTCTAACATAGATTTGCTAGAAATAACAAGAGACACTTTCAGGCTATGTTCATATTTCAATACTTCCTGTCAACATCTGTCAGGAAGTAAAGTTTTTTACTGATGGAAGTATAACATAGAAAGACTAATCACAGAGTTTCATGAAGAACTGCAGTCAAGCCAAAACTGAAAAACAAAATAATTGGCTTACCCAATCCCAAATGATTAAGCTTTTCCAGAGAGCAAAACATCTGTTCCTCTACTTAGGTTTAATCATTTTGCCAATGCTCTTCTTTTACACCACAGTCTATAGTGGCACTTTTTAAAAGTATCCAGTCAAGAGCTGAAGAAGGGCAAGAAGAGTTAGGAGTGCAGGTGGCACTCTTCCAGCTAGAGGTAACTCAAGCAGGGATGTAAGCAGCCTGGCTATAAAATGCACAATTTTGAAAAAAAATATTGACTGGAAACTACTAGCTTTCTTAGTATTAAAATAGCCTGCAAAGAGCTGCTGGACAGAAATGAGATCAATGTGATTTTTTTGTGCTGCACAAAAAAACAATCTAGGTTAACTTTATGTAGGTTTTGAATTTTTTTAACCTCAAGTGTACATGAAATCTTTAGTTTTTTTAAGCTTTTATCCAGAAAATTTCAGGACACAAAATCATATTATAGTAATTTTAAAAACACCTATTTAACCCAATATGATGTATAGTTTATATTCTGTATGCATAAATCAGATCCTGCAATAATCATCAATATTTTAGGACCCTACAGTAACAGAATTTACTTCTGTAGAAAACATGTGCAAAAAAACACACCTATGGCTACAAAGAAAACCTTCTGAGCACCCTAAAAAAATATGTCAGCAAATACCATCACAGTTTTAAGTATCTGAGGAAACTGTACACTATCCTCGTTCATAATCTCTGCTTTATTTTTCAGGAGGACAAGATTACTAGCTGGTATCATCACTCTACTAAAACAGTGTTATTATGTTTCAGAATCACAAGCTTTTAATATTGTTAAATATTAATTAAAATATAATTAATTAACATTAGTTGAAAATATAATCCACTGGATTTACCTGTTGTACTTACACTCTGATTTGCTCATTTTATACAGGGACTTTGCACATTGCCCTGTGTGAATTATGGTACAAATCGCATAGTCTTCAAACTAACGTTCTACAGCAAAAAGCTAATAACTGTGTCTTTGATATCAAAATAAAAACCACAAGGTAGACTGAACTATTTATGTTCCTTTTAAATTTAATAAAAAGTCTGAAAGTCACAGAATGGCTATTTTTTGCTCCCAGAGTGCCTGAGAACCTGGGGGACTTAAGCACAGAACCTACATGCAACTTGCTGACAGTATAGGTAACCTTGACTTAAAGTCTATATTTCAGCTAGGAATGTATTTTTTATCAAAAATAAGAATTTTTATTCAACTTGGGCCACTTTCTTCACTGTTTGGGATTTATTGCCTCAGGCAATTCTGTCGGGCTTCTAAATAGTTATAACATCTCCTTTGGATGCTGTTTTGTTAGATTAACCTTTGGTTCTCAAAAGGTCATGTTTTTATTCATTTTCTGAATCAAACCACCAACACATTCTCTTAGGAGATCCCAACACAACCCCCTGTATTAAACAAAGGAAATTGTTCATGTCATCCACAAGTTTTCTTTTCCAAATATATATATTGACCTTATAGCACTATCTAGCCTGAACATAGTTTCATTGTAAAGCATATGTGAAAGGCAAGAGTTTCTTTTCGGTGGCAAACCAAAAATAAAGAGCTCTATGAGCTCTTTCTGTCGGCAGAACTCCATTTCCAGTTTATTTATAGTTGTCTAAAATGGGTGCTTTTATTTCAGTCTTCTGCCCACGTTACTGAAATTCATAAATGAATACAAGCGAGTGCACAAGTTAAGCATTACCAATTTTCTCATTTTTCAAAGAGATTTTTTTCCTAATGACTCCAAAAGTGTTCAGATCAAAACTGTTTTCCTACTGAACCCAGCCAGAGGAACTAGAAAGCAACAGACATGATCCACTAACTGAGCATAATGATTCTTCATCCTTGCAGAGGAGGATATTTGTTTTTTAACATTTCATGAGGAAATATTTTTGACTTCTTACTCATTCTTAGAGGAAAGAACCCATTTAGGGGATTTACGTACCCATGTGTAACAAAAATGTGAATTCAATTATTTGGGGAAAAAAAAAAAAGACAAAAGCTTTTGTGTGCTTTACTTTAGAAAACTATTCTGAAACTTATGGCTTAGTTCATAAACATCTTCTAACCTGTCAAGAAAAATGACCTCATGGTCTGACCACTGAATTTTCTTCTCTCGTTTCCCACTACAGTTACAAAGCTTTGCTAGGAAGTAGGATACAATAGGCAGCTGGCCACATGCTGTAGTGGATATACTTCAAAGCTGAAATTCAGAGGATCTGGATTTATTTCTACCTTTCTGTTACTGACTGTCGTGTCCTTGGAAATGGATCTCAAGTCTCTGTACTTCAGTCTCCCCTTCTTTAAACTCAGAGCAGTCCAGCCGTTTTCCTTGTAAAGTGGTCTCACATGCACTGATGAAAAGTGCTATAAGAGACTAATTTATTAATTCATACAAGCTACTATATGTCACCTTCATATTGATTAAGAGTGGTCTATACTGGCTGCAAAGTAAGTTATGATTTAAATTAAATAAAATCAAGACTGAAACTAACTGAATAAGAGTGTCCTTACACCCTTTCAGCTTGTTTTAACTCCACACGTTTAAAATCATGTAGTTGCCTCCATTCCTGAGCTGCGGTGGTTTGCTAAGTACTAAGACCCCTTATACCTTCATTCATGAAATCTGGCTCATTATGTCCTCTTTCTGCTATGTGGATGTGGGCTGCCAGAAATTACACGTGGAAGTTATCCCTCTATACATCAAATCAAGGGAAGGAAGTCTGTTCCCTGACATACCAAAACACCAATGTGAGAGATTTTTAAAGGAGGGAGGGTTTGAGGGCAACAGAGGAACTGAGTTTGGCCTGGAAAAATCAGAAGACTGTTCCAGCACTACAGGGTGGTATAGTAAAAAGAGATGCAAAATGTTCAGTGGATTCAGAAGACAAAGAGACCAGTCAGAAAAGGAGAGCTGGCAGGCTGCAGAGAGCAGGAAGAGGTGAGGAGGGCAGTGGTGCAACCAGGAGTGGACCTGTGAAGTGTTTTGAAAGTGAGGAAGAGAAGCTTGAACTTAATATGTAAGGAAATAAGGAAAGAGCAAGATATAAAATCTTTGCAGTTGTATTTTGGATGGAATGAAAGGAGGCCAAAAAGCTGAGAGCAATGGATGCTACTCATCCAGATTTGGAATTTTATCTACATGACTCCCACAGCCTAGCCCACCATCCTTTGATTGTTATCTTTTTCAAGTACTCCCCTTTGGTCAAATCTCACAAGAGCACTGCTGTTGTTGAATTGAAATTGCATTCCACTGCCAGATATTGGAAGTAACTTTCCTCCACTCAATCCAATCATTTTGTCATATCATTGTTTAAAACATCAGCTGTGTCATTCTTCTCTGAAAATGACATAAAGATCTTTCTACTACTGCGAAACTCTTCACTGTTTATCATGCAGGATAATGTGTAGGTCCTCATGCCAGAGATGCATCTAGAGTGCTCAAACAGATGTTTTATTTGCACAACTTGGTAGTTGGGGTGTATTTAAAGACTTTCACCAATTGTACATTTTGATCTTTATTTGGAAATATTTAACCTATAGCTTTGCACCGCGTAGATATCCCCCACTAACATTTGCTGCATAATGCTGCAGATACAACAGGGTCGTAAACACAAGGTCCTAAATGTATTTTGCAAAATTTGGAACATTTTCAATCACATTAAACCTCGTACATTGATTTTCCTGTAAGTTTTTCTGACCAAGAATTGAAATCTAGCTATTCAGATTTGACCTCTCATATTTATTCATTTGTACCTAATAAAAGAATAACCTATCAATAACATAATCATGCAGGTAGTTAATGTTATGCATAGCATACTGCCACTAAAATTAATGAAAGTATTATTACATATATTAATCATAGATATAAGTATTTGAAAGACTTGGGATTAGTTTGACAAACTTGAAAGAAAAATCCAAATTTAAATTTTAATCATTTGTGGTGATCATTTGGATGGGTGGGGGAAATTAATAAAATATATTTGCTCACAAGCACATCTACCAGGCTGCCCTTTTTAGTTAGACACTTGCAGGAACACACTATGACAGATTCCCTCCCTCCCACCATATGCATTAAAAAGGAAAGCCATGAAAGCAGGTTTGAACTTCTTGGTAGCACCAGAGCACCAGATTTCCAGTACGAATTCCTCTCTGTATAATGGTGATTCAGAACATTAATGGAACACGTCTGCTACTTGTTAATATGATGTTCATTGGAATTATGCGAGCTATTTGTTTTCCTGTTTACTCTTATTCTCTTCAAATATAACAGCATTTTCATATCACACCTAAGGTCCAGGTCCACCTCTCAGTCTTCCTTCAGAGATTTGCATCACACAATTTTCATGCAACAAAATTTTCAGCCTTAGCTAGGAATCCTCTTTCTCACTCTCTATACACCCAGTTTCAAGTTCTTGTTTCAGCTATGGTAAGAAAAGAGGCTGAAGTATTGGTAAGCTGCTGTGAACACTTCCTTTGATATCTAATTGGCAAAGTACGGAGTAACTTTGAAAGCGTGATAGTCCTGGCATTCATTCCTCTTCCTCAAAGGGTGGAGAACGTTGTCAGAGGTTCATCTTTTATGGATCTATCATTTCTTGATCAGTGGACAAAGAATTCAGCCAAAAGGACAACTTTGAGCTGTAGGATCCTGAAGGATAAATAACAGTTCAGTAAAGCTTTGGTATTCAAACAATGTCTCCTCAACACAAATAAATGCCATATTTCAATTTAATCACACCTTTTGGGATATCTGATATTTTCTCTAACCTTCAGCTCCTAGAGTAATATTTCTATATAAGAATCTCAATTTTGTTATAAAAAAACCACCACCTTAGCCCTCATGGTTAAAATGTTAACTGCTAAGTCTCATGTAAAATTGCAGAGGGCAAATAAAATGTATAAACATGATCATGCAAATATATATCTATTTAAAACCAAGATCATTATTATTCAGGGGCTAGTACATTCCTTTTGAGTGTCTGAGGTCAGCAGTACTGTAAATGACACAATTGTTAACCTAGCAATATAGAAGACTAACATAAATCAAGAAGGATAGGAAATAGTAAGGAGAGGGTGGAGAACCTGGCTGGAAAAACACTGATACCATTATGTACCCTTTCCATAGGTACTTGTGTGTGGCATAGCTGAGTAAGGGAAGCAATTGGAGACATTAGGCTTGTCAGCAGAAGTGGCCGAGTAACTTTAGTGGAGAAAGGGTGATGCTTTTGTGGATGGGTTTCCAGAGCACAGTATATAAGAGGCAATGTTAAAGAAAGTGGAGAAGCAGATAAATGGGCTATTAATGGTGACATTGCTGAGGGAGAAAAGGAGTGGCTACACATTAGTTTATCTATTTTAGGTCTGTCTAAAGTTGACAGAGATGGAAGCTCTGGTTTAGACAGAAGAGGTTGTTTCTACAACACAAAGACATAAAATATATTTTTTATATATTTTAGATTCTGTAGAATAAACGTATTTTAACTCTGATGAAAACATCTAAAGCTTCCATATAACAAATTTGTGATTTTGAAATTTTCATTCCATAATGATATTATGTATAAATCTAAAGTGATAAAGAAGAGGTAAGTATATATCTGCGTTATCATGTTAGTTGCACGTTGGTTTACAGCTCACATTCAAGTACAAATTCCTTGTTACTCCATTGACCATATACTGGTTTATATGTCAGCTCTACTCTGGGAAAGCCAAGCATGTTCCCTGTCAAGCCTTAGCTGTACAAACTCTATGGTTAAAGATATTGAAGTCACTTGTCTCTAAAATCTGAGATCAAACCTTGAGTGCAAGCAAGTTTAATTGTAGCTGTATCTTAAGTTACCTTAGACAGAATGACTTTACTAACATGGAAAGCGTATGAGAACAGGGAGATCTTCTGTTCACCCCCCTTGAACTCCTTCAGGACATACAGACAAGGGAAATACAGTTAACATCTCCTGATTGCTTTACTGTATTTAAAACAAGAGAAAGTCACGGAAGCAATGAAATATTACAGCCCTAGCCAAAACCAGTTCACTTTACTCTTATGCCAGAATCGGTGGAGCTGTCACTCACAGTGCCTGGATTGTGTGCAGAGCCTGGGGCAGTGCGTAATATCCACAGTGCAAGGTGGCCTCTCTGCAGAGCCTGTTTCTTGGCCTTTCCATGTCTACATGGAGTAATGCTTGGCGTATGCAAGCTCTCATTTTTTAAATGCTCTTTAAACATGTTTTTCCAAACTTTCCTTTGACTAGTTCAGCAGTCTCTAAAAGTGAAATACAAAGCTCTTGAGCTGTTAAGTCCAAAGCTTTGGGGCCCAGTAAATACAGAACATTTATTTAAGTTCTGTTCCTTTACTGGGTAATCTTCTGAGTTTATTACCACTGTACTACATGATTCATAGCTTATATTTCTTACTCGAATAATTTCATTCTTCAGAGAGTAATCATCTTTCTACCTGTTTGTAGCAGAGTATGCTCTCAGCTGGCCCCCTATTTATTTCTTCATTAACTATTCATTTCTAAGCACTTAATTTTAGCTGAGTTTTCATTCTCTATCTGCTTTTGAACACGGCCAACTAAAATGAGGAGTCAAGCCACAACACTATTATTTTGTATCTGTGCCTACACATGTAATATCAAGGAAAAATTAAACAGGATGTAGCCTACAGCATCAAATTCTGCCATGTAATGAATTGAGCACTGATTAGAACAATTCAGCCACAACTCAAGCCAACTAGCAGCATTGGGATCTGCTTGCTGTTGTGACCAATGTAACTTTTCAGGAACATATTCAGTCTCCATGTCACTGAAAGCAAATTCATTGCCTGAGAAAATATTCTCTACTAGCTCTTAAGACATCATGCCATGGAAATGGAATATAATTTAGTCTGGAAAATTAAATGCTGTCATGTCAACATCCTAAAGATTTAGACATGCTTGAATGCATGTGCACACACTTTATATTAGTTCCAACGTAAGGGGTGCTGTTTCATGTAAAGAAACCTGGCCTAGAGCTTAAAAAAACAGGTTCTGTAATTCCGAGTTTTCCAGTGGCCTGTTGGTTATCCTTAGGAAACATTCTGATGCCTTCTGTTTTCTATCTGCCTATTACGAAGATGATACTGCTGTCTTTTATGCTGCTTTAAGATCTATGGATGAAGTTAATGCAGGATGAGAAGACAAAAAAACCCACACTAATAAGAGTAATTACCTTAGCATCTCAAGCTTCCTTAACAGCTTAGTGTTACCAAATTATGAAAATAAGTAGAAAATGGCTAGACTGCTCTTTGATAGTCTTCACAGCAATTCTGTGAAAAGAGAGTCTGATTTTCCTCTAAAATTTCCCTTCACCTCACAAAGCACCACAAACATATATTACATCTGTACGGTCTAGGCTTTCATATCTGACTTGGCCAAACTTGCACAAAATCGTCCTTGTGCTCTGCAGACTGGAATGCCATCAAATTTAGGTCTGGCACACAACACTGAATTTATCCTGTGACAAAATGTGGGTTTGGATAAATCTTTATCCTGAGTTCAGATGTGTATCTCATGAAGTATGGATTCAATGAATACGACCTGCTCTCAGAACTGGCCAGAAGTAGAAATATGAAATGTGGTGTAGGGTATCTCTGCTCTCCCTTGATCTTAGTGCCAATTTGGCTGTTAACATATATCAGAACAGCTTCAACAAATGCTTAGTTATATATAGCCCCAGAGAGTGTATATAAACCACTGGGGTTATTCATTATTCTGAAATGATCTAACTCTGCCTCCAGCTATGTGTGCTACATTAGATAGTGTGCGGGAATCATCTGGCCAAATGTAGCTGCCTACAGAAGGAGTCATACAGATCTTGTTTATAGTCAATGGAGTGAAGGAGGTACTTGTAGGGCATGGTTCATCTCACTCTGAAGAAGACATCTAAGACAGATCAGATAAAATGCACCCTAGAAGTGCCAGAAGATGCTTCCAAGCTGAATCTGTGTAGACAAGAATTTAATTTAGGACCAAAGGGTGGTAGAGAGAGAAAGAGGCAACTCTGGAGTGCAATATGTCTGGCTAATTTTACAGGTCTATTTCAGGATAAAAGCTGAATCCTTCCTGGAGATCCCCACTTCTCTCCTCTAACTAAGAAGAGAACCTGGGATGTCAGTCTTGGGTAACAATATCCATGTGTGGAATTCTAAGATGGTAGTATGAATCCCACTCTGGGACAGATTAGGCCAAATTTGGCCAAATCTGCAGACCTTATAGACCTTTAGATTGACCAAACTGTTCATGGAAGCTTTACTGGAGCAGATGAGCTCTATTGGTAACTAAAAATTAAGAAACAATAAAAACTACAATATTATTTTAGGAGCACATTCTAAATGTTGTCTAATTAGGTATCTCTTATTAAAGATTTAGTTGCACCTAGTTGTGAAATGTGCAATTTGTTCCTTCTTATGATACTTCTGTGTCCTATCATATAATAAGGGTCGTACCCAGATCCTCTAGTTACTTCACATAGGAGCCTAAAATTACTTTGCAGTGGAAACTAATTAAAGACTTCATCTAGGTCATACCCCAAAAGCAGCGTAGTTGCATCCATGTGAGTGCAGCACCGTAGTAAGGTATGTTATTACTACTTGCAGAGTTGGTAGGGTGGTATATGCATAAAACTCCGGTAGTGTGCAGTATACCTCTGCCTCTAGCTTATTTTTGGATCTAGTCCTTAATTCTTCCCTAGCCTGACTTAATGCCATAACCTCCAATGATTCCAGTTAGTTTAGGTACCAGGTCACTGGAGTATTATGAAACCAAACAGCTCATCTGATGTATAATTTCAAAAAGGATTTATTTCATATATGGACAAGACAAAATATACTTTATTTGTTGAACAATAAAATTAAATCTTGTGAGTACTTGGACCATAATTTTCCCTCAGAGCACCTCCAGGAAATACTAACAAAGATTCTTGATAAATAATGAAAGCTCCCACACCTTTACATTACTATTTTGCTACCTATATAGCACAAAAACTCCAGGAAAGAAGTTCCATGCCACCGAGAAACTTTTCAGAACTTTAAGAAAAAATAAGCAACCAAGTAAAAGCATGAACATTTTCAGGAAGGTAATAAAATTTCTATTCTAGAATGCCAAAAAAGGAAAATCACATACTATGTGTTGCTTTTGATGGTGAAATAATCTTCACTTTGCAGAGGAAATGATGGAGGAAGAAAAGCCTTAAGCAGCAAATCTACCCTTAGGCAAAAGCAATTTATTCCCCTTCTGGCAGTAGCTTTTTAGAAGCCTGGGGTTTTTTTTGTCGAGGGTTTTTTTTTTCTTTTTTTTTTAATGCATTAGTTAATGAGATTTCCTTCTTTTCCCCAGACTACTTGCCTAAGTAATTTCTTTTATGAATGTACACATCTTTTAACATTTTGAGGAAGAGGAAGGGAAAGGAAATAAAGAATTATTTTTTAATTAGGTTTTTTAAGGAGTGAGTGACAAGTGAACTAGAATTGAGTAATAAATAAAAAAAAGGAAGTCACCTTCTAAATGCTAAGGATTTATAGGGGTATGACTGGGAGCTGAAGACTAATTTGCCTTAAATAAAAGTTAAGTTATG
Source organism: Nyctibius grandis (assembly GCF_013368605.1). Taxonomy (NCBI): domain Eukaryota; kingdom Metazoa; phylum Chordata; class Aves; order Nyctibiiformes; family Nyctibiidae; genus Nyctibius; species Nyctibius grandis. The sequence continues at coordinate 10,643,896 of NC_090662.1, read as the reverse complement.
TACTTCTCTCTACTGAATTTAGAATATTTGATGTACCCCTATTACTAGTTAAGCTCCAACCATAGAATTATTTAACAGAGGAGATCTAAGATGATGCTTACACTATACAGTCTATCCTCATATTTGTGTTATTCAGCAATTACTTATATCTAAGAAAGCAGCAGTCCATTTAATACTGTAACTACTTTAAGAAGCAAATATGGTTACAACCTGAACTAATACATCCAATACCACCTGAACTGATGTCAGAGGCTGTGGAGAATATAGGTTTTTTCAGTACCGGAGCAGGATGTGGCATGGATGAATATTATTTGAAAGTATTTTGAAATAGAGCTTCACATGATTAACCTGAAAAAGCTATGCTACTTTACAAAACTAGGTTACAATTACTTTGGATCTATTAATTTGAATGGGGGAAATATGAATAATTTGTACATTTGAGCAAATATACATAATATGACTAATTTTCAGACTCGCTTTACATTGATAATGTAGGGAGACTAGCTTTGTAGTGTAATAGCAACAGCACTTCAGATCATGCTTGTGTACATCTTTGAAATTCATCCTGACAGGTTAAAAAGGAGAAGAAAGTTGAAAGCTAGGAATTCCCCCAGAAGAATTTGGCAAACTAACACAAGAGACATAAGAGACTTTTTTTTTAGCAATGTGTCCATTTTTTAATGACTGCCTGCTTTCACTCAATTCTGCTCAATATAATCTGTGATTATTTATTTTCTGTAAAAATCAGTTATGGAATACTTCATAACTATATTTCATATTATGGAATACTTCATTCATGACTGATTTTTAACTTTTGATGAGAGAAAAAGTAATAATAGATATATTCAAGTAACTAATGATGATTATGTCAACTATTCAATGACAGGTTGCGCTCAATCTCTCCTATGGTTCTGATTTTTCTTGAATATTTATTTAGATCCAGACTGAACTGAGGGAAATAAAAAGTGAGGTTACAGACTTGTTAATGCAAGTGATACTCAGGATGGGTAACTAAGCTTTTGAGGACTACTTGTGATCTCACAGCATATCTAAGACATTGTTGAGGCCATTATTTGGATACAGAATATAGAGGAGAAACATGACCTTCTGGAAATACAAGTAGAAGTCTAGAATACCTAAAGAAGAGGTTTTTGTTTAGGTGGCTCAATTCTACTTACAGCTTTCCGTTTTTCCTCTAATTAGTGGATAAGTATTCACATAAAGTAGAAGAGGGCAGATGGAGAACAGTTCACTGTAGAATGGTCTGTGTCATAGCACGGAATCACAGAATGGTTCAGGTTGGAAGAGACCTCTGGAGGTTAACTGGTCCAAACCCCACCCTGCTCAAGCAGGGCCACATAGACCCCCTGATAACAAGGCGAACTCCTCAATAGTGAAATACATCTTCAGAAAAGAAGGAAAGAAAGTTAGTTCCCCAGCACGCTGGGGAATTTCTCTAACTTGTTTTGTTGAACCTGAAAGCAATTTTGTTTTCCATTTTGATTAAAAAATGTAGGGGAAAATCTTGTGCAGAGGCCAACTGAAACTGATGTATTTTCCTTTCTGAGTTTGAACCTGATGAATCAAGAAGTGAATCATTCATGAATTTTTCTGGAGATCCCATTTAATCCTCGTGATGCCCCCCTTGACATGACAGCTTTCCTTCACTTTGCTCAGAACATGATTGTACCTTCACAATTTTGGAGTGGATCCCAGGGTAGCAGCTCTTATTATCCACTTGAGTTAACAAGTCTCTTTATCCTTTAAAGACATTAGCTCAGTGACTCAAAGAAGTCCTTTCAGAATAAGGGTATGTTAACCAAAGGGACAGTAAGCAGAATAATGGTAAAAACATTTACACATCAGTTTCTGTTTACCTAAATCTTAAATGTTTCTTACACCTCTGGTTCCACTCATTCTGCTTTGGGAGAAGCAGATTATGAGACTGAACGAAATGTCCAGCCTTCATTTAATGTCTCTGTCAGTATTTCTCATATTGCAGCTTCTGGTATTATGTTAAAACTTTCTTATTCCTTCTTCATATCCAAGGTATATTTTGAGTTTTATCTCCCCTGTTGTTTCTAAGCTATGTGAAAAGCAAACTCTTTTAGCCTAATTAAAACTAGTTAGTGTTGTTTCCAAATTAATATATTTCTCATTTCCTAAAAAAGTACAAGCATTCAGAAGAATTCCCTTCAGATTTCAGGTCTTTGCCATAGATTATTGTCCCATTGGATTGTTTTTAGTAGCCTCTTATTATTTAGTTAATACACCATCAGACAGAGTAATCATAATTTAATTTATTGCAAAATTGAAAAAAAAGAAACTGTTATAGAAAACCCGCTCTATCTCTTTGACTTCATATAATATTGTAATGCTATAAAGAATAAGTGACTTTTATTTTGCAGTAAGAAGTGTAGTTAGCTCAGTACTGCATGGTGTGCTGTTATAGAAACGTGCTTCCTGAACATCTCAGCGATTTCACCCTCAGTCATCTCATGTAGCAAGTGGTTTTACATACTCTTGTTTATCTTCAGGGCTAAAATCAAATACCATTGAAGGACTCTATTTTTTCTGATAAAATAATGTCCTTTGAGTAAACACAATCTTGTACCCCCAAAATAGTTTATAGGATGTGAAAACTATAGACAATATATTACTTTTGAAGAGACAATCGAGCAGCAATATAAGCATTCTCTCTTTAAAATTACAGTGCTTACTTTCTATGTTAGGTGTGTCAAAATGACATTTTAAGACACAAAAAAAAAGAAAAACAATAATGTATATGTATATATTTTAGATTCTCCTGTCATTCCGGCAATTGTTCTAACGGTTGTTATCTTGCTGCAAAAGAACAACATTGCAAAAAAGAACAGAAAATTGACATCAGCAATTTAAAATATTATTCTTCATAAGTCAAGATTTTAAGACCAATACAGACAATGACTCTTTCCTAGAAGAGAATAATGTTGCACTGAAAATAGTCCTATATTATGAAAAGTCATAGCGATAGGTTTCTTTTTCTCAATTACTTCTTTTTTTTTCTTTTTAATTAAAACAAACAAAAAAGACAGAAGACTCAGTTGAAAAATTTTAGGAAGTTTCATGTATAGTTTTCAACATGAAGTTATTGTTAAATTTCAAAAGTAAGATGTTAATTTTTTTCTTCTTCATTAGATGTACAGATGATTGTGAATTTCCCCTTTATATTTCTAGCTCTAATAATCAATACAATTTGATGGGTCTTTTCACTGTTCAGAGAATCACAGCATCACAGAGGTTTGGAAGGGGTTGGAAAGGTCCTCCACAGGTCATCTAGTCCAATCACCGAATCCAGCAGGTTCCGAATCCAACTCCTACCAGAAGTATTAATTCAATCACCGAAGGTGTTTCTGTGTAACAGTGATGTCAATCATAGATCACTTTTCGTTGAGGTTATATGACGGAAACTTAACTAGTGTTAATAAGAATGAAGCATTAAAGTTAAGTGACTATTGCAGCCATTAACACAGTGGCCCAAAGATTTTTTTAGAAGTTAGATTTGACTTTACACGTTTTTGTGTCAGAAGTTCCTGTCGGGGCTTTCTGTAGATTGTAATTAATAGACATTCTTGTGAAATGTGTCTTCAACTGACATGCAAAGTAGCAGCCAGAACAGATAGGAAACATATGGCTTACGCCGCTTCGGAGGAACAGATTAAAATTAGTGCCAATAATTAAAAAAAAAACAATTAGCATGTGAAAAATAAGTATACCTGCTGAACCTCAAAACAAATGTCTAAAACTAAATTGAACAAAACTGCTATTCCATCCATTAAATTTATCCATAGAGTTATGAGATAAGAGAAAGGAGACATTTTCAAAAACACTTTACAGAAGGCTATGTGGCAGAAAACTTGAAAGAGCTCTTTGTGAATTAAAGACTGCTGAAGGGTAGTGAATAAGGGAGGAGGATGTTTACTTCCCTTATAAATTGCTGTGAAGCTCTGCCATGAATTTATGTACAGAACAAATTACCTTGGTTTTCATATGTTGACAGTAACATTTTTGGAGACTGACATTGCCTACAGTAGTTTAAAATAGTTTAATTTCCAGAACAACAAGACATTTTCCTCCAAAACATGCAGCATCCTCTACAAAATGTTGAGACTACATTTCCAAGTGAAATGTCACCAACTGGATAATTTTGTTTTGCAGGACCCTCATACAGCTTAGGAGCTGTTATGGCAACGTAAGGACAGAATCAACCTTCAGACCAGCAAATGGTCACTTTGTGGGTGACCAAATGTTTCTACAATTCAGATGTGGGAGAAAGAAATACCTTGCACTCAAACATAGCATCTATCCTTTCAACCATAGTGAAGGGAGTCATGCTTGAGAATGATATTCAGATCAAGGACAACCTAGAGGTGCTTGACAGGCTTACTAGCCAGAATGAAATGATTTAAGTAGCTAAAGACAATATTTTTGTCTTTCAGAAATTGATTCTGAGTTACATGTTATGTTGAGGCTCAATGGAAAGTTTTTACCCACGGGATCGAGAAATAATGTCACAGCTGTGTGCATACATAGAACTTTATAACAGGGCTTTATTTTAGAGGTGGATGGGGTAAGAAAATGCTGATCCAGTTCTGATTCTAAATGACAATGTCTTATACTGTAGGATATAAAGTACAGTTTCAGTCTAACAATAAATGACGAGCAAAATCTCAGGCTTAGTGAAAACTGAATTAATTTTGTAGACAGAGGAGCAGTGTTCTATTAAACAGAAAACAGCTATGAGAACCTCACTGAAGAGTTGGTGGAAAATGTTACTCTTATGACAGAGTCCCCAGACATATTCTAGATGCTGGCTGCTATTCTTAGAGATTTATTTACAGCTCTTTTCAACAAAATGAACTTCATAAAACTTTCCAGAGGACAGCAGGTAATTATCATTATTCTTCATTATTTATCTTCCTTTAACACCTACAGAACTAACCATGAGACATTCAACACATTATTTAAAACCAAACACAGTACCAAAACTTACTAAATGCAGCTAAAAGGAATTAAAATGAAATTCAATGGAAACAAAGAAAACTTAATTCCTTATCAAGAATACGTTGCTGAACAGGTTTGTATTAGAAATCAATATTTCCTTGTTTGTGCTTGCTTCAAGAATCAGAACACTTCTCGTGTTTCTACTTTGGTGCATATTTTCAAAGGTCTTTTAAAGCCTTAAGGGAAGATCTTGGCTAATTTTAAAATGATGACAAAATTACTCTCTAGACACTTCTAGAAAGGACACACTTCTAGAAAATGCACATAGAAGAGAGTCACTGGAGACAGATGGAGAAAACCCTTAATTATTTGGAATTTACTGATGATTCTGCCACATTTCCTTCAGTAGGGTTTCCCTTTACAATGAAAGGTTATGTTTTGAACATGCTAATGGAATAGCTATCTGCATAACGAATCCATCCTAACACATCCCTACAGTCCTGTAGCAGGCTGACACTGATTCCAGTGAGAACAGAATTAAGCTGCAATACATTTTTCACTTAGGGATCTTTCTGAGAGTTTATGTTGCCAGAACCACTGCTGATTTCCCTATCTGGCTGAGTGGAAAAGAGTTGCAGAGAGTTTTGCTGAAGCCACTAATTAGGAAAAACTTACTCCTATCTTCTCCTTCAATTTCATCCACACTGTCTGTAAAGATACTCCTTTCAGCCTCTTCCCACTTGCTTATCTCTTCAGCTCTTTATCGATTACACAGAACTACCAACAGAACTAATTCATTTCAGACACAATAAGGACCCTTAAGGCTAGTAAAGATCTACTATTTCAACTGTTGAATCTATTTTGGTCAAAAAAAGATGGTCAGGGTGATGAAATGAAATTTCATTTTCTAGATCAGATGACATAGCTGCAGTTGGCTGGAGATCAGGATAAAGGCTGGAAGGAAGCCTCCTGGCATGTTAGAGGAAGTCTCTGAACCTGTCTTGATGATTGTAGGATTGGGTGGAGTTGGTTTGCCTGCTTACCTTGACAGTCCTTTACCTGGAGCCTTCAGATACATTCTGTTGGAGAGAGACATAAAGGAGATGCTGCATGAGACAACTCCAGCTGCCTAGTAGGTTTTTCTCTAGTACAACAGTAATTTCAAATACATGACACTTCAGATAAAATAGGAAGACGTATTCTCAGTCCCAAAGGACGGAATCCATTGTCACAAAGTATTATGATAGCTTGAGATAAAACAGATGCTACAAGAGTTGCAACACTGACTTATCACGCAATGTTGAAATGAGGTACACAAGAGGCAGCAAAGAGCATTTTTAGAGCCACTTTTTTGCTGCTGTTCTCTAGTAACATTTCTGTCACTTAGAGTATCCCAAGAGCATCAGTTAAAGCATCTGAAAGTCTTTTACATGAGGCTTCACTAGCTCAAGTACATAAACTCTATGGCTTTTGTCAACTCCATGCAGGACAATTACAAACTGTTATTTGTGGTAGGCTCCAGTTTTCCTTTCCTGATCTGTAAGCAAGGAGAGCCTGGGTTTTAATTACTTTCATTTTGGGTATCTAAAATGTAGGCTTTTTGTCTGAGCCTGGTGTTATCTTTTAAAGACAGCAGAGAGAAAAAGGCCTAGAAGATGTAGAAAAATATTATAGCATGAGACGGAAGTGCCTATGTCTTTTCGTTAACCAGAAAGTGGCTTAGCAGGACTAACTCAAAAGAAGGTGTCTACATCTGAAGAGATGAATCCTGTCCTTGGAGTCCAGGTACAGAAGGTGCCAATGTTTCCCGTGCATTCGAGCTCTCTGGCAGTGCTAAGCAGTTTAGGCACTATTATTTCAATGAATGAGCCTTACAGTGTCTTGAGTCTGCCCTGGCAGAGCTTCTTGATCATTTGAAAAGCAGCATTAAACAGAAATACCAACAATGCTAGGTCAACCAGTTTTCACTGTGCGGTCTTACAGAGACTACCCTGCAATAGCTGTTTAAACAGGCAGCAAATGCAGTAATTCAAACCATCTAGTACAACGCAGCTTTCATAAGAACTCAATTGTTTTGGATGCACTTAATCTTGAAAGATTAAATTTACTTGATTACCAGTAATTTCTTTAGAGATTAGGACTGAAATATCTTCCCAGTGCTAGCTAAGTGCTTGCTTAGGGATATGGTTTAGTGGTGGACTTGGTAGTGGTAGGTTAATGAGTGGACTCAATGATCTTAAAGGCCCTCTCCAACCAAAACGATTCTATGATTCTATGATCCTAATCTTTATTTTCACTTGTAACATAGTCTTCAATATGACATGACATATATATGTAATTACTACAATATTTTTGTGACAGATATATCACAATATTTGATATAATTATTCTCACTTCATTTTATTGCCTTTATATTCTTTTAGTTTTGTATTTATAGTTGTATATTCAGTTTTCACCACAGCTAAATGATTTGCCTGAGATCATACAAAAATTTCTGCTGCGAAGTAGAGAACTGAACCTCCATCTCTCAAATCATAAGCAAATGTCTAAGCACTTGTCAAACTCCGGAAAAAAATAATTAGTAAGAGCACATTCTTCTATATTGGATGCCTTTTGAAACTAACTAGACTTTTACTTAGAATCTTCAGAATTTCTTTACAAACATAACACTTAAGAGAAACACAACACCACCCTTCTCTTGATTTTATTCCTTAAAAACTATGAAAAATGTAATATCCTGAAAAATGCCAATCACAGTATAGAAAGGGAGCAACTGTGTCTGGAATTTTGTGAGCGGCATGTGTGGGCAGGCTGAGCCATTTACACTAACCAGTACTGGTCAATGCGGATACACAGAACCGTTTCAAAAGTAAATGCTTCAATGACTTCTTTGTTGTGTTGAAGGGTAGACCAGCCAATAACCACATGATCCCATCCTGTGTTCTTGGCAGTCTGAAACTTGAGTTCCTGCATATAGTAAAGTATAAATATAACTCATTCAATAAAAATTAACTGAAGGCTTTCAAACATTTTTTTAATAAAAGGCTTTTGGATTCGGTTCTTTTCTATGGAAATCTTCAAGTCATGTTCTTTCCTTCAGCCAAATCAGTTAAACTCCTCAGGTTGAATAAATAAAGAAATTTTTCCCTACTGCCTGTCCCTCCATTTGTGGAGCTTAGAAGATTATAGAAGGCTGTATCAGAACAAGTCTGTATGCGAGTGTGCTTCTCTTTTTTTTTTTTAAGGAGGAACTGCCTGATTCAATAAAAAAATCACTACCTCCCTCATTTAGTATTGCTGTTGGTTAACTGGATACTTGCAAAGCTACAATCACATAGAACAGACAAGCTTAGTGAGTTAAGCCCAATACATCACTCTTCTGTAGTTATATTTGAAAGGTAAAATGATATTAAACCTGAAACACTGCAGACTGCTTGACAGAGGTGTTGAAATGTGAGGCAGATAAAAATCATTGAAGGGGAAGGGGGGAAATAAAACATAAAGGGAATAGAGATGAAGATTAAGTTTTCATGGGGAACTTGCTTCACTGAACTCTGAATTGATATGGTAAATTACATTAACGTCTGATACAGACACACATTAGGTTTGGTGGCAAGATTAAATCCATATGTAGTTACCACTCTACCACACAAGCAATGTAGATCTGTCTGTGTTGGGCCTTTCCAATAAGAAGGCTCCCCATTCTGCTAATTATATCCGCACAAGAGAGGTTGCCTCCACTAACATTGGCTAATGTCTTGGGAGGTCTGCTATGATCTTCTTTCTGTTAGCCTGACAAAGGCAATAACTTCATTTAGTTTCATTTCTAGCCTCTGTGATACCCCTACTTTTGGAAGCAGTTTTTTCCTTCTTGTTCTTCATATCAAAGATTTTTAAAAGTGACTCTAAATTTTTGGGCAATTTTCACTGTGAAGTTTAATTTTCAGCACTTTCTGAAAACATAACTCATAATATTAATGCTACCAAAATCCCTGGAAATATTAGTCCTAGTAACACAAGTAATAGCATAAACTGAAGTGGTCCAGCTGACGGTGTAAGAACCACATCCAGTTCACAAGATGTATTAGTTAGCCTAGTGAACTTCTTGGAGGAGGTGGGTTACAGCAGATAATCAACCGAAAAGTCAGTATGGTCCAGTAACAGGAGATTTCTGCAGAGATGCCATCTGGTCTTAGAATGCTGATGTTGATGATGCAGAGAAGAGTAGCCCAGCAAAACCCCCAGCTGCTACTGACCCCATATCCTGCAAGATCTGGTCCCTAACATAGAGCCCTGCAGCTGCCAAACACCTAGGTAGGTTTTTCTGAAGGGCTGGGCAACCCATGTTACTTAGATAGTTGAGGCAAGGACAGGACAGAGAAAGGCATGGGAGACCAAGTCACTTGTGCAGAGGAAGACTAAAGGGAAAGCAAGGAGAGGCCTCCAATAACTTGATCAAGGTGGGGACATTTTAATGCTAAATTCCTGGACCTTTCTGGCCATTATAAGAAAGGAAATTCTAAGCAGCAAGCAAGATTCAATGAGATTGAAGCACAAGACTGATTCCCCTGAAGGTGTTTTGTTGCACACATGTGCTCTCTTGACCCCTATTGAAAACAGACATGGTCACTTCTGCCGAAATCTTCAAAGGTTTCAGAAACATAAGTATGCTGAAAGGGCTGAGTTTTGGTATGTAAACACTGACTATTCAGGTCATTGAAGCATATGAAATATTCAGAGGAACAAATATATGATCCATTTGTTTATGATTGGAGTTCAGATGTTATCAAGATGTTTCTGCTATTATCATGTATAAATCTGTCCTCTGCAGAGAAAAAACTCTTTGCTCTTCCCCTCTAGCAGTCCATCTCCTGTATGCCCTCCATATCTCCGCAGTGATTCTTGCTTTCTTCTGGCTTTGCTGGGTGGAAGGACACTCACTCAGGAAGGCACCAGTACCACACCCAGAGCCCTTTTCAGGCCCTACTCTCAGAAAAAAATTTATTGCTCTGAAATGATGCCACTGTTTTCCAGATGTTTTTTCTCTTGTTTTTCATAGCCCACAGAAAGAGGCCATCTTTATCTCCCGACATGAGTCATACACCTGGCAGGTAGACAATAACCCTTTCCTGGTTGACTTGTGGTGTTGTATTTTACCTTTACTGCTTCCACTTCTCTGTAACCCCTCACATGTAACCCCAGCTTGGTGAGTGTGAGGACCATGCTGAACTAGGAGCAACACATTCCCTGTACCGCCTTGTCCCGTTCAAAATGACACTGAGAGTCACTGCCTCTCATCGCACTCGCTATGGCTCTGCAGACAAAAACTGAGTATCTTCATCAGCATGTTGCTACAAGTCATTCTGCCTCTTCAGCTAGACTTTTAATAGCACAAATCTTTTATTGCAGTAATAAGATTAAATAATATCTGGACAGCAATAGCTTCAGCCTCGTCATCATGGAGTACCAGTGTAGAGTTTGAGGGCATCTACACTCAATGGTATAGCCATATGGCCAGCTGTGCTGCATACTGTATGGAAGGAGGACGCTGCTTTCGGGAAGAGTTATTTGATAACCCTGACCTGTCACTCCAGCTCTGCATCAAACATGGGGTTTTTTACAGCTCCCAGAGGTCTGCTTTTTAGGCAAATAACCTTTTTTTTTGCCTATTCTTACAGCTGTCTCTGATGGTAAGCATTGATAAACGAAAGATTACTTCAGGGACCCTTGCTTGATATGGATCAGACAGTATTTCCACAAGGAAGATTCCTGTTAGGAGAAAGACGCCTTTTACAAGAGCAGAAGCTCAGGATTCCAGACTAGTAGCAACCTTATTGCACTGTAAATAAAATTGTCCTCAGGCTGAGAATTTCTCATAAAGTGATTTTGAATAACAATAATAAGAAAAAACATTATCTTTGCTGTGTAACAGAACAATATGAAACTTCCAAAGCAAGGAAGGAAAAAAACTTTCTTCAAATAGGAACAAAAAATATTTTCTAATAAAAATAAGGCCTCAAGCTACAGCAGAATACCTCTCAGATACCTTTCCAAAATCTTAGCATTTGCATTATTCTTCCTAAGTTATGGTGGAACAAATCCAACTCATAAAGTCAAAACATATTATACAAATATTTATTTATTTAGAAGACATAATACGAAAGCCAAGTAAATGAAGAAGTGGAGTACCATCTTTAAAGCTTCAGTAAACTAACGGAAACCAGGAAGGAAATTTCTTCATAGCCAGATTATTAAATAATATTCACTGTGGAGCTTTTTTCTTAGTATTAACAAAAGCAGCTAGCAGTGGTCACTGTCAGTGACAGTAACACGGACACCTTGGCTGTTCCAACATTATTATTATTTATAATATGTACTGCGTGCACGCTTAAGAGTCCTGCTCAGGAGTGTAGATCCTAAATATAGTACAAACACAAAAAACATATCACAGAACTATATTCCTAAACATCTTTCCTTGTTTGTAGACCAGAAAACTCAACTCAGAACTGTTTGGATGCAGCAGGATTCACAGATAATGTCTGGTGTGATCATTGCAACATGTTTCACAAGAACTAAGCCTACCACAAAGATACACACACAACTTGTAAAAAGATAAAGTGCAGAAATAATCCTATGAAGCAATGAGTAAAAAATCCATTGTTGTATCTTACCTAACATCAGTATGACTTAACATTTGGCAGGAAGTGGACTGGAATCTTAACATTTGGCAGGAAGTGGACTGGAATTATGCATGCCCTATCCACTTTATCACAAAACCATCAAATGCTGCTGAATTATTTGTAATCTTGCATGTTTTACTTACTTTTGGATTTCCAGAATGGCATTACCAGGTCAGCCAAGATCTCCCAGATAAAAAAATGACATCATTCCTGCAAGATTTTGTGAGAATCACATCAAAACATAATACCTTATATTTTTTACATATCTTTATAGAACCACAAATAACTTTTCAAGTTGTTTATGTATCTCTCCGTATGTATAAGGATAGTGAATGTGACATCTCTCTGCCTTCAGCATTACATACCATGTTTAGGAAAGGAAATCCAGAGTAATGTAAACCAATTAAATTACAGGGTAATTTTGCATGGGAAGAATGTGATCACTCAAAGAGAATTTAGCTAGGTCATCAAGGAAAAGGCTCTCCAAACATTTCCCATGAGCTCTTTTCTGATATTTCAGTCAAGATCTGTTTTTTCTAAAAGATGACATATGAGAAACAAAGTGTTTTCTTAGCATCTACTGCAAAAAAATGTTATAGAGTTACCTACTGAATCTCTAATTTCCTTCCTACATACTTGGATCTTAGAAATCTCTCCTCCAAATATTAAACTTAGACTATGAAATCTACTACGATGGCAGCTGAAATACAATGGTGGCTGCAAAGTTTATCTCTTTGTCAGTCCAGAGTTTCTGAAGTTCGTCTGGATACCTTCCATTTTTACAATTGCACAAAGTGTTTTCAAACAGGGCGTTACAATCCACAGAATGATTTTTCCTAAGCAGGGGAATACTTGGATAGTAAGTTCAAAAATATCTCCTTTTGCATTGCTGGATGTAAAATTCAACATCTGGAGCAGAAGTGCTGCTTTTGTGGTCATGTCAAGGCTGTCTCTATGAGTTTAATGAGTAATCTCCAAATCTTTTGTTGTTAAGCTTCTCTTGAAAAACACACCTGGTAAAAGCAGATAAGTGCACTGATAAGTTTAATAGCTTACAGTATTTCACCTTAGTTTGAGGCAGAACTGTTAAACAATTTTACTTTTTTTAAGAAAAGCCTTTAGCAAACCTGTGCAAGAATCCCCTTACTGTATCCAAATAAACCCGAACTACCAGTCCTTCCAGCTCTCTGGACAGAAAGATATTAGAAATGATTGACTAATGTCTTCCAAGTGCCCTGTTCCTTGCTGAAGACCTGTATAATGGAGTAGGTGTCAGTAGACCCCAAGAATGATGTGGGATGAGTGCACTTGCATTAGACTCCTGGGAGCTTCAGGAACAGCTGCTGCAATACTGGAGAGAGGTTGGGAGAACAAGGAGCGACTAACTGAGGTGGTATAGCAAGGTCCTGCAGACACATTTTGAGGACCTATGGCAGGGAGGGAAGTCTGCAATTCTGCAGTGTGCTGCTGTCAGAAAGGAGTTACACTTTTGGTCTACCAGAAAGGATGAAGGCAATGAAGTCAGGGCTGCAGCTGCTGCCAGTTTCCTCTCTTGCCAAGACCTTGCAAAAGCCAGGTTCACTCAGCAACATACTCTTACTGTCATCAGTCCTTTCTCCAGGCTCAGTGAAGGGGAGACAGGAGGCAGAGAGCAGAGATAGGGGACGCATTCATGGTATTAAGGAAAATGGGCCAAGGACTGTTCTCTGGCTCTGTGAGCAAGTGGTGCGGCTCAGATTGCATCCATGCATCTTTCTGGCCATGGATGAGTCCCCTTCAGCCAAAACCAGAGAGGCAGCTTTTCGCATACTACTTATGGTAAATAGTCCCTAGTGCAAGCTATACCCTAAATTGTGTCTGGACATTTTCTTGGAGAGTGCCACTTGGCATGCTAACGATTAAACACTCACATGCCAAATCTCTCTTCTCTTGTTCTCTTGCCTCCTCATTGAAGTGAGTCCCATCAGTCAGGAAAACCTTTTGTAACTGGGTCTTTTTAGGCACAGGTATTGAACCATCATTGCACAGATTTTCAGTGAGGATTTGCTCCAAAACAAGTACCATGCCCTTTGCTGATAACAACACAAATGTCATATAGCTTCTGGCACCAGCCAATTTGAGAATTTCCAGCTCAAGCTAGTTAAAACACCATTCCCTAGGCTTAATTAAATCCCCCACATAAAATTAAAGCCCTGCACATAGAGCTTTCTGTCAGATTAACCCTGCCTGATACAATTAATGTGGAAAATGAAATTGTAATCAAATTAAAAGTAGATTTTATGTACTTTATAAACAATACCTGGACACTGAAGAATTTGTAGTGTCAGGCAGCTATAATTAGTGCAGGATTCAGGGTTGGCTAACTCATTACTTTAAGACATTTTAATCATTATTTAATTTTAAATTATTCATGCAAAATGAATCATTTAAATCTTCTTTAAGTCTTGCTTAATATTTCTGTAGTATGCTAAGTACACTACAATGTCTAAGTAAAATTCTTCTTGAGTTAAATAAGCCTGTTATCACAATTTGCGATGCAGAATTAAAGTCACTCGGCCAGAGTCTCTGATGTGTTAGTGTCAGAGTGCGTTACACAACCTAACTAGTTTAGGGACTTTATGGCTCTATTGACACAGTGCTGAAATGTCTTGATCTTGATGTATTTATACCCTGTGAGGTGGGAAGTACTACTATCCCCATCCTGCATATAGAATTAGACACAAAGAACTAATATTTGATCCTTCAGAGTGTTAGCCGGTTACTTCTGTCTGAAATTATAGAAGTGATGCTCTTAAATATCTTTATGGACCAATGCTTAAATGATTTATGGGGTCTCTTACAAAAGCTGTGGCTGGGTGTACTATCCTGAATGCCAAGCCAATGTCCTATCCACCCTTCTTAGTCCAGAAATACTGTAGAGTATTTAAAGTAGACAAAACAAGGGACTTCTGTGTTGGAAGGGGACCCTGACACTCTTTATCAGCTGACATCAGATGTTGTTAATCTCCCCAGTTTCAGTTGTCCTGGATGAGGAAGCCTAAATCTGACGAGGGGATGGCAGGGCAGAGCAGACAAGTGTGGCCTGTAAATTTAGAAATATAAATGACCACTCCGCAACTTTCACTTACTGAGTTGCTTTCATAACTGCTTTTTTTTTTTCTTTTTTCCTATTTTCCTTCTCATAATTTTGCAATATGTTTTACTGCCTGCTGAGCTGGCTATAAATCCCTGATATAAAACATATTTGTCTTTTCGAGGATTATGGAAATACAATGATATGGACATACAGCCTCGTGTGCTCACTAAGGTGAATGGAATGTAACTGCTTAAACCCTCAGGTCAATCTGTACGTGAGGTGTTCAGGAACATCATGGGCCAGTGAAAAGAGCAAAACTTCATGTTGCACCATTCTTCTCCCACCTTTAAAAGACAGTTGAGACTCCCTCAGTGTCTGGTGGTGTTTATATTATTTTCTGTTTCATCAGCATTCGTGTCACATAGGTAAGTATTTCAGCTTTCATTATAAACTGTAATGAACTGTGTTCCTCCTCTTGCTGATAATGACTGCCTTTCCAGGCTTAATGACAGGAAAGTCCTAGTAAATTATCAAACCTATCTCCCAAAACTGTTCCCCTGAGTACCTTTTAATTTAAGAGTCCCAAGTAACAGAGTGTCTACAGCTTCCCCTGAGACTTTGCTGATCATTCGGTTTGCTCTCAGGATCTTTTCTGGATATTCATCCCAGATCTTTGTGTCCTTAAATTAATCCAATTACTTGTTTAAATCAACCAGAACTTATATTGTGGAGCTGACAATCAAAAAAGGAGAAGAAAGGAAATGGAAATAAAATGTCTAGCAGGAAAATGAATACTGTGTATGGACACTTTTGTCTGCCATGTCTACATCCGGGTATGTCTACAGCCCTCATTTCTACAGCATCTAGGAACAGTTTCCAGTTCAAGCTCATTTTCTGGAAAAAGAATATTTGCATATATCATAATCACTGGCTTTCTTCTAGGTAAACAATGCAAAGTGTCTGTATGCCACCATGAGGGACAGACACACATACTTGGTGGTGCCTCTAGATGAAGAAAGAGAAGAGAGGCTCAATGGCCAGTTTTCTGTTTGCAGCTTTACACAGAGGTGCTACACACGGGGCCTTGTCTGCAGAACAACAAGCCCTATGCTCCCGGCAGCTTCAGGTGGAAAATGGTGTAAGAAACTGTCTCACAGTGAACTCTATCTCAACACAGGACAGAGTCTAAATGATGGTCTAGGTCTGAATTATCACCAAAAATACAGAGATTTTAATCTTACACCAACAAAGTTGGTTTCTTTGCTGACTCTGGTTAGAGAAGAACAAAACCAACTATTCTGAACTCCCTTGTTTACCCTGCCCTTTCTGTGTCACCTGCCAATTTTAAAAGTTAATTGCTAAGCCAGCTCTTTGGGATTTCGTTATCACAAAGTAGGAGCCATATACATGATGAAATTTAGAATTTATTTTCATACGCCTTTCTGAAGTTATGTTTCTGTTGTCATATACTCATTCAGATAAATATATGACATACCATGTTAGAGGTGTAAAGAAGATGTAAAGAGGTGTAAAGAAGATGTAAAGAGGTGTAAAGAATATTTAACACAGCAAAGAAAGAAGCCGTGCTTGTATGGTGCCCTAAGAAACCAAGGGACTAATTTGATAGAATTGAATAAAGTTGGTCAGAACTTTTTTGATAGGGGGAGGTAATTTGAAAAACACCTGTTCATTGAACTGGATTTGTTTTTTTACTTCCTAAGTCACTTCATACTTGAACTTTTCCCAAATTAAAGTTTTCAGGGAACTGTCCTGAGGGAAGTTCACTTGGATTTTTGATGATGGATCTGCCATGGCCTGGGAAGTTGATGCATCCTTTTCTACTCAACTCTTTACTTCTCTTCACACCCCCTTCTCCATTAATTAGTGTAACTCACATACAAAAAGTAGCAGGGAAACTGTCTCAATCACCTTTATAAACAACTTTGGAGAAAAAGACAGAAGAAATATTTCAGTAGAGTAATTACAGTACAACCTAGTGGTATTACCTAGTGGCTCCTTTGTCAACTCTTTTTAATCACTGTTTATAAAGGGATGAGTTATGCCATTCATGATGAAGATTTACCTTTCTTACAAATTTTTGGTATATTCCACAACACTGGGATTAAATTTTTGAGGGAACACTCTTATCTTTTCTGCTTTGAACATAAATGTTTAGCCTTGTTTTAAATGATGTAGTATTTTGGCCTCAATAATATTTTGTAACAAAGAAATCACAGATGCCTTGTCATTTGCATGAACAGAGTTCATTCTTTTGCAATTTTCTGCCAGGAACAGGGCAAAGGGATAAAAATATTTTGAGAAAACTTGAAAATGGAGACTCTCAACCTCACATCACTAACTCAAGATGTCAGACTGGTTCAGTTGTCTATCCAAGCATTTTGATTCCTACCTCAATCAAAGCTAAATGTTAAAAGTTTTGAAGTTCACCATTTCCCGCTGACTCTAAGATTTGTTAGAAAATCTCATGCCCTTTTCAGTTCTAACAGACAGAGTTTTTTGAGCTATCAGGCTGAGCTACCTTGTGAAGAAAAGTTTTGCAAGCAGAAAAATCACTGCATCTGAAATAAAGTGTCAGATAAATCAACATGACAGCTATGTGGAGTGACAGGAATCCAAAGACTTTTTTGAGTCCTGAAGTCTGTTTCCCATGTATCCTCCTCTGCCTGATATGACATTAAGTTGCAGTGTGTAGATAACTTGGAAAAGTGATCCCACATCTGTGATGTGCAACACATAGTTCCTGCAGAGTGACAGCTGCAACAAGAAATAGCTGACTTGTACCAAATGAGGGTCACTAAAGATGTAAATCAGTATCAGGAAACAGGAAAGAATGGTAATGAAAGGGAACATTAACTGCATCAAAAGTGCTCTTAAATGCTTTCTTACTCAAAAAACTTGCACCCTTTTCTAAAATTATGGGGTGTATTATAGCTAAACTGAAAAATGTTGTTGACCCCTGTCACAACCACTTGCACAAATTTTAGTTAACCCATTTTAACGAACACTGGAGATGTATAATAAATGTTATATATGGACTATATATTACACATGAAGGAAATTGTAGCTGCGCATGGGTATAGCTATACACTCTGTACTTGCATGATAGGTACTGATACACTTATGAAGAACATGTGCAAAGATGTTATTGCCAGGTATGTGCCCTTCTGCTCTGGTAATCTGTCATGGTTTGTATTTCTCTGTTTCTAGATGGTACATAAGAAAAGCAGGGTGATGGCTGCCAGGGCAGTGTGACCATACTTCCACATGACTCACTCAGACTACATCTAAGTATTTTTTGGACATTTCTGCCTGTTTGTTTTGATCTCATTTGTTGTTAACTTATTTTCAACAGGCAAGAAGAGCAGGGTTGTCTCCCCAAGACGAACAGGATCTGAACTAAACAAATTTTAGTGTATCAAAGATGGTTTGATTTACACTGTGGTTTCAAGAGAAAGCTGGATTTCATTATGCGCTTTGACTGGGTGATGCAAACCTGTTTGATGAGTTTAATACCCAGTTGCTTAGAGATAATCTTGAAAAAAGAATTTTCCAGCTAGATTGAACTGGGATAAATAAAAACACAACAGCAACAAAATACCCATCCACACAAAGAAAAGCCCTTCAATGATTCTGGACAGACAAAAAGAGAACAGATGTAATGATAGCAGAAAAAAAATATTTTTGGCATAATTAAGACAGTCCTGTGATTGCTGCTTATACTGACTTGGCTAGGTAGATGTGACTGGTTCTCTTTTTTCTTTCTGGACAAGATAAAAGTTATGTGTCTGCCAATGGTCAGAAAAAGATCCCTCTCCCAGTGGGCCAGTCACTTAGACTATTCAGCGCACAGCACACGTTGCATAGCAGTCCGATGCTCTGAAGCAGTATCTGGTTGAACCAGATGACAACTTCAGTACATGTTGTGCTATCCAGCCACTTCCCGTACTTCTCCACAACGGAGCACAGTAAAGCACACCACCACCACAGCAAATGTGACATACTTATGCTTTGTACTTATTCAAATACAAGCATGCAGCAGGAAATGTTATTACTTACAGGCTGAGACTGGCATGGAAAAAGAGCCCTTGCAGACTTACAAAGAGTAACCAGCTGGACAAGACGTTTGCCTCCAGTAATGTTGGATTCTTATCCAGGCTGTGGTTAAGCACCGTCTCTCCATGACAGGGAGTTCTTGCACTCAGGACGGTATCTCCAGGCAGTGAGATCCTGTTCTCTTAAGGATTTAAGGTGACTGTTGATGTTGCACAATTTTTATTCAAGGAGCCATTTCTGTGGGACATTATGGGAGCTTGAACCTTTCTGCACCTTCACTGCACCACCCTACTTGTCATCTCTTCCTATAGTGCCTCACAACCCTGACTCTCACCAGCAATGAATGTAATTCGAGCAAGTACCCTCTTGGCAAAGCGGCCTGCAAGGCTGTTTCAGTCAGCCTCCTGTTTCTGCTTCATCAACAGGACTCCTGGTTGATCTAGACCTTTGCTGACTATGGATTCTCCATCATCATAGGAGAAGGGATTTGCATTTCTGTAGTACGGGGAAAACCGGGGGAGGCGCGCTCGCGGGTGCTGGGGATCGGTCCGGAGTAAGCTACTTGATCTCAATGTGAGTATGGAAGCTTCTCGTTTATTAACAAAGAAAGCAGTAGTTATATAGACTATGCATATGTTAATCGCGCGCCCCGATCGCACTTGTGATTGGTCCATAGGTTTACATATTCAGAGCCGTGACCGCCCCCTCCCCTCCCGGACGTAGTTTTGCTTCCCGCGAAGCAGGCACCACGAGGTTCTTTGTTCTGCTCCGTGCAAGGGGAGTGCAAGGTCGCTAGCTCTGGGCTTAACCCTTGCTCAAAGCCTGGGTTGCTCAGACTGCTCAGTGACTGACACAGGATCGTGCCCCTTCTCACTCAACCAAACCTCTACAATTCCCCCTTCTTGTTTGTGAGCAAGCCAGGCCTGATTCACAAGTTTCATTAACGCTTTCTGCAAACAAGAAAATAAACATGGTAACATTAACAATATAACTGCAATCCCAAGAACTCCTGTAAGAACCATTTTTACCAGTTCCATCACCCATCTGATTTCTCGGGGAGGTGTGGTTTTACTGATCAGCTTGGCACCCAAAGTGGTCCCTGGTCAGTGGCCACGTACATATATCCCCGGCCACTAAGGATCACTGGCACCGGTCCTTTCCACTCCCCTGTAGCAGGTTCCCGATAAATCACCTGTAACTGAGGTATAATGGTGTTGTTATTAAATTTCAACTGCTGGTGATGTACAACAACCGGTGGTTCTTCTCGGTCCCCTGTTAAACACAGAAAATTCAAAGTAAACAACACTTTATGCAACCGCGATGTTGGATCAGTGTCTACCTCCTTCTGTCTCCTTAAATATTCCTTTATGGTTCTATGGGTACGTTCGATGATCCCTTGACCTGTCGGGGAGTGTGGTATACCAGTAACATGTTTCACTCCCCAGCGTGTTAAAAATACACGAAACTTTTGGCTGGTGTATGCTGGCCCATTATCTGTTTTGATCTGTTCTGGCACCCCCATAACGGCAAAACACGCCAACAAATGTTTACAAACCTGTTGCGCCTTTTCTCCGGACATTGCAGATGCCCAGATTAACCTCGAGAAGGTATCTACTGTGACATGTACATATTTTTGTCTCCCAAACTCTGGAATATGTGTTACATCCATCTGCCATAGCTCAAGTGCTGCCAAACCCTTCGGGTTTACACCAATACCAATGCCTGGTCCCTGAGCCCCACACCTCGGACATGCTTGAACAATAGATTTTACCTCATTTTCTGTTATTCCAACACCCAAAAAGCTTCATCTTTATTGTGGCATTTGTAGTGGCATTGGTTGTAGCCCTGGGGGAGTTCCCCCTTTTTGTTTTGCCACTGACAAATGACACCACAAACCATATTTTCACTGTTAATTACAAGCAGAGACACAGGTAGTTCACGAATGCGTCGCGATGACCATGCAGTTTGTAATTTGGCTATGATTGACCGCAACGTGCTTTGTTGAGTCTCAGACAGCTGTATGGTGTCAGCAGGGTGTGATCGTCGCAGCAGTTCGGTGAGGGGGGCAATCTCGGTGTTCGAGATACTGACACAGTTACGGACCCACTGAATATCTCCGAGAAGTGTTTGTACATCCCTCAGGTTCTTCAAATCTGTATGTAGCTCCACCTTTTGAGGCCGGATTTGAGCATCCAAAATTGTCCATCCTAAGTATTTCCAGGGATCAGTTCGTTGAATCTTTTCTGGTGCAATCACGAGACATTTCTCCGCCAACGTTGTTGTTAGTTTGTGGAGACTTTCTTCTGAAAAAGGATCGGCCTGACATAACAAAATATCATCCATATAATGATAGATGATAGTCTGTGGCCATAGCTGGCGCAATGGTTTCAGTGCCCATGCCACATAAAGCTGACATAACGTAGGTGAATTTTTCATGCCCTGCGGTAGAACTACCCATTCATACCTTTGAGCTGGTTCCGCTTTGTTGATAACAGGAACAGAAAAGGCAAACCTCATGGTGTCCTGAGGATGTAAAGATATGGTGAAAAAACAGTCCTTCAGGTCTACAATCAATATATGCCATCCTGCTGGTAACATGTTAGGTGACGGAATACCTGGTTGCAATGCTCCCATTGCTTGCATTTGCTCATTAATTTTCCGTAAATCATGTAATAATCTCCACTTTCCACTTTTCTTAGGGATGACAAAAATGGGTGTATTCCAAGGACTAACTGAGGGTTTGATATGTCCTGCTTTTAACTGTTCCTCTACCAGTCCCTTAGTAATCTGCAGTCGCTCTTCAGTCATAGGCCACCTCAAAGCAGTTGTAACATTAGGTTGGTCAATTTAAATACTGTGGCTCCCTGTTGGATATACACACTCTTTACACCCAAACATTAATGCATACAAAGCAACAAGGCATTGTTGAATAAATCAGCAACAAGTTAATTACTGCAACTTAGGCCCTATAACCAATTACACATGACTAAAATTACTTCCCACATTCACATCCACAGTACTCCTCCACCATTTAACATCTCAACCAAAACCTTACACATGTAAAACATTCACTAACAGGCAAAAAAAGTACTAAACCTGTATATTTGGTATAGCTACAGCGTCTGATTTTACTCCATACTGTGTAGCTGCAGCTTTTGTTTGTTAAAGAATTTTCCAATCACGTGATTCCCACACCGGGAATCGAACCCGGGTCGCCGGGGTGAAAACCGAGAAACCTAGCGGATAGACCACTTTCGCAACGGCGCTCGGCAATCTTGATTGACAGGGCCAAGGCGGGAGGGGCGGGTACTCCGGCGGCGTGGAGGGGAGGGACCGGCCCCCCCTCTCCGGACGCGGCTGAGCAGGGTGAGGGGCTGACCACCCCTCCCCCTCCTGTTTCCGCTCCCTTTGCCATGCGGTCCCAGGAGCGCCACGTGGTTCTTTGTTCGCAACCTCCTCCTCTAAATTCTTGCTGCTCCATTTCTCCCGGGAGTTCGCCGCTTCTACTGCCGTACGGATCTCAGCCACGGATGGCTTTATGTTTGCCAACATGCCCTTAACTGCCGGTAACCCGAAGAAACGAGCCAGAACCCCAGGTTTTTCTGTTTTAGCTGGGGGGGTAGGCTCCGGCGGCGCTGGCCGCATCTCAGCAGCCGCGCGGGCGACCTCTCCTTCTGTCCTCATATTTTTTAAAGTCTCTATCACGTTTTGCCAGAGTTCACGCACCTCCTTAATTTCTTCTTCCTCGGGGTCCCTCTCAACAGTCTTTTCCCACATAATGTCTCCCACTTCTTTCCATTCCTCCACAGAAAATACAAGCGCTGTGTCTTTAAAATGTCCCCAGCGCTGGCCCAACTTTATCAGCTTAATTAGCTGTTTCTCCACTGTCTTGCTCCTTCTCTTAGAGAAGATATATGCAATCAGCACCACTGCAGCCTCTATTTCCATGGCTGCCCTTTTTCCAGTGTCTGCTCTGCCCTTTTGACCTGAACAGCACCTGAACTCTGGGAGCTGGGTGGCCAACCCTTCCAGTGTCTGTTCTGCCCTATTTGACCCGAACATCACCGCTCCCAGCCGTCTTTTTCCCAACACCTCCTTTTCGCTGCTTACCGCAGTCTTGGA
The DNA here is from genome assembly GCF_013368605.1 of Nyctibius grandis. Lineage (NCBI taxonomy): Eukaryota > Metazoa > Chordata > Aves > Nyctibiiformes > Nyctibiidae > Nyctibius > Nyctibius grandis. Next base: position 10,620,961 of record NC_090662.1, on the reverse strand, counting down.
GAGAGCACGCCGAAGGGAACCATCCTCTGCTACCAGTTGTAGTACGGGGAAAACCGGGGGAGGCACGCTCGCGGGTGCTGGGGATCGGTCCGGAGTAAGCTACTTGATCTCAATGTGAGTATGGAAGCTTCTCGTTTATTAACAAAGAAAGCAGTAGTTATATAGACTATGCATATGTTAATCGCGCGCCCCGATCGCACTTGTGATTGGTCCATAGGTTTACATATTCAGAGCCGTGACCGCCCCCTCCCCTCCCGGACGTAGTTTTGCTTCCCGCGAAGCAGGCACCACGAGGTTCTTTGTTCTGCTCCGTGCAAGGGGAGTGCAAGGTCGCTAGCTCTGGGCTTAACCCTTGCTCAAAGCCTGGGTTGCTCAGACTGCTCAGTGACTGACACAGGATCGTGCCCCTTCTCACTCAACCAAACCTCTACACATTTCTGTCTGCTTACCATCCCAAGCAGCTATGACTAAATGTTTAGAGACTGTCTGAAACAACCAGAAGCTTTCTTAAAGTACATTGTAAGCTAAGAAAAATTCCTGGCTAGCATGAACACAAAGAAATAACTTAATGCCTGCTACTGTGCTGCTTGACAATATAGGGGAGTGAGGGAACCAACTACTGCAGGAGATCAGAGGATTACCATACTGTTTGGGGATCCCCAGAAAATTTCACTATGTCACAAAGTTATATTACAGGCAGGGAGCAGAAACAGTAGAACAACAAAGGAAAAATTATTCTTATTTTAGTTCACTTGCAATACTCACTTGATTAGTACAAGGTATTTGTAACATGTTGGTACTCCATATTATTGACAGTCAAGAGACGTACAAGAAAGATATAAGAAGTGGTTTGCAAAGTTTCAAACTAGAGATATATACTTCACACTCTCAAAAAATTTTAGTTAATACTTGCCCATTATTTATCTGTTAAGTGATTTTCTTACAGTAACATAAGAAATCTGATTCTAGCCTGTCTAAAACGAATCAAAAAGAAAGACAAGGAAGAACAAACATGAGATTATTGTTCTTCTCATAAAAAAGGTATTTTCAGAGTATATTAGACTAAGGACAGCTGCTTAAGGGACTTTTGCGCATCCAGTGAGGTGAAGCAGGAAAGCTGATGGTTTTGAGTTACCTTTGTTACTGAACACTTGGTCACAAATTGCCCTTTATCCTACATGTGTTTCTGATTACTATCATTCAGGACAAAAAGATCTCAAAGTCTTTGGTGAACAGGTAGATTCAAATTTTCTACTGTTCCTTCTTTTTCAGTAACAGATAAATGCAACCTGTGAGCAACCACCTAAGCCAGAATTTTAAATACAGAATTTCTAAAGGGAAATGGTCTATCATTCTTCTGGCTTATGCTTTCAGAGTGTAGGTTTCTTTTCATACAAAGCTGTAGCTGAACTGTAAAAAAACATAGAACATATAAACAGCTTTCAATGGATTACAAAATATTACTCACACAACGACATATTTTCTGTGTTAAAATTTTTATAGCACTGCAGGAATCAATAAGAATCAAGAAAAAGATTGGATGGGTGGAAGGAAAATGAAATTTTAATGAATAGTAAAAGAGAAAGTTAAGCTGCACATATTTAGTGGAAGAGGTGAATGTGTGTATCATTAAATGCTGTGCTTCTTTTCTACAAACAGAGATTATCAAAACAGAGGGATTTATTGTAACAGTGTATCCGTCTTCCTAACACAGACCATAGGATATTTTTATTTAAACTAGCATATGACTTTTAAAGAGAGAAGAAAAAATAAACTACAGCCAAAAAAACACCAAGCAAACTCCTTTTTTTTTCTTAATTCTTCAAGGCACTAGAGAAAGTGTTACAATGATTAATCTTCCTGTCAGTACTCTCCCTAAGTATATATTCTTTAAGCTGCACTGCTGGGTCACAGTCTGGTGGACTGTGGACTACAGACTGGCATCCCTGGGACATGGAAAAGTCATAAACATAGTGATATGTTTATGGCCAGATATGATGTCTGAGTAACCCAGCTGCTTAGAAGCAAATGTTCATTTTTTGTGTTTTGCAAAATTCAAGGAAAACCTTTTTGTCTCTATATTTATTGATGTTAAGCAGAAATGAAGGACAAGTATAAGACTTATACTGAAAGAAATTTCATGGTAACTGGATTCGCCCTTCTGACATCCCCATAAGATTCCACTAGAACTCCCAGAATTCTTAACACTACAAACTGGAAGACAGATGGCCACTGGATTTATTGTTTATGCTAAATTTATTAATGACATATGATTTCTCAAATAACTCATTTTGATAATACCAGAAATATTATGATTTCTGAAAATGAATAAAGCCTTTACACTGCCCTTACTTCCATTTCTTCAGCGCATTGGAGGATTCTTTGAGCTATATCAGTGTTCTTCATGGTACCTAAAATCTTTCTTCTGTGTCTCCTCAGAGACCTGGCTTCAAGTGATATCAACCAATTTAATATGAGTTTGTTTGGCTAGTTGCTCAGTTACATCACTTGATATGAAACAGTGAACCTCATTCTCCATTAGTGTTTTCTGTGCCCCTGGAAGACTATTGCATGATTCCAAACAATAACATCAACACATTGCACTCTGCTTTGCATTGAATTTTTCATTCACTGAACTTGAGCTGTAAGACTATTAAAAGTAATATCACTTCCCTAGTTCTCCTCAGGAGTCTTTGCTTCAGCCACATCTTGTTTGATGTTTCTCTGGGAGCTAAAATACAGTTAAATCATAGAATCATAGAATCATTTTGGTTGGGAAGAATCTTTAAGATCATCAAGTCCAACCATTTATATATATATAACATGCTATTTCTTCATGTCCAAAAGTCTTAGACATCTTTCTCTGTCAAAATTGTACCAATTATAGCCTGCTTTGATCTTTCATCAATTTTGTTATCCTTATTTTTTGGAAGGTGGATGATTGCCACTAAATATTCTATGTGAGGGGTTGTGGAAGCCTTAGCAGAAAAGGTAAAAACATCCCTCTGAAATTCACAATCTGATATGGATATTGGTCGTGTGATATAAGCACGTTCATCTTCCTGAGACATGTCTGGTGCTGAGTACTCTGAGTCCAGTTAAAAGGCTTCCTTCCCTTGGTGATAAAGACAAAAGGTAGGATGCTCATCTTCCCTTGTTTGCTGAGGTACAGAGGGACTTTCCCAGTCAGTACTTCCTCTGAAAAGTGTCATTATCAATGATTACTGTGGCTGAATGACTGTGAGCAGTAGATTTTTTTGCATAGCCCTGCAAGCAGGAGATACAGCAGCCCATGCTCTGGCTTCCAGTCTGAATCCACAAATCAGCCACATCATGTTTAAGACCAACATCAGGAAGTGAAAAATTATCTTCTGTTTTACTAGCTAACTTTTACAAGTACAGCTTCAAGATGTCAAAAAATACCCCAACAAAAAAAAAAAACAAAACATGCAAACAAACAGAAAATCTCTCTGTGACTTCAATGGTTTTCTTATTGCTCTGAGGAGGTTTTTATAGGAGAAATAATACCTGATGGAAGGAACTTCTGTCTGACCAATGGTGACAGTTAATTTGAAAGACTCACTTGACAATAAAGGTCAAACATGTATTAAATAACTTCTAGCCAGAGCTGCTATTGGAGATGGGCTCTCCTGGTCTGAAGTTTGGCTCACTTCTGTTAGTACTAAGACTTCTCTGATCTCTTATTTATGAACCACAAGGTAATAAGGACCTTGCTCTCTTAGTGGTCACCTACAAAAAACCTACTCTCAAAGGTCAGTCAGTGATCTAAGCCAATTCTCTGCTCATATGTACTAAGAATCTTAAAAAAAACCCCAAACCAAACAAAAACAACCCTATTTTTCTGCCTTTGTAAAGAATGGGTTGATGTCTGACAGTAAACAAGGGAGGAAATATTTTAGGTCACAGAATATTACAGTAGTGCAAGTAAGGAAGAACCCCCCAACTGAGCAGTTGGTTTAGGGTTGTATCCTAATAACAGACTAATGCTTTTGGAACCTCATCCTAGGGAATTTGAAACCCACATGAAACTTACTCATTGACAAATCCCTTTGGTAATACATTTTTCATTTAAAAGTATTGAACACAAAGTCCACTTCTATCCTACCAGCTCCATAAATATATGTTAATGTAAAATTTTATCAAATTAAAATAAAACAAAATAGAACTTCTACTTTGGTATTGTAGAGATTAACAACTATGCAGTGTATAAAAGAAAGGTGATCGATGGGCAGCGGAATTAAGAGAGACAAATAAACACTTGTTATACTTTGATCAGTGCGCATACGCATACGCATATGCGTATATGCGCATATGCGCAGATCCATACGCATTCGGTTTCAATTACAGATAACGAATTTTATCTTAATGTGTATGAACGTATGTTTAAGTCTTATTAGAGAGAAGTTTAATACCACCACTTCATCATTAAACAGAAGAAAGTTAGAGCTTTTCAGAAAGCCAGAAATAGTTTCAAAATCTTGAAGGATTTTATTAAAAATATTATTGTTTTCTATTTTTCCATGTTTTTCCTTAAGGAGTTATTTTGGAAGAAGTTATTTGAATCAAAATGGGAAACAGTTGCCAGAACTCCAGTTTTGGCAAACAAATTAAGCCTGTTAACTAGTCTGATAAAAATAGATTTGGGGCAGTATGCTGTATATTATAATTATAGATGTGTTTAGAAATGTATGAAATTGAAAGAAAATATTTTTTCAATCAGTACATTTTACATTATACAACTTAATAACATTTTCAATTGAAACTCTGACCATGTTTCAGATAGCACAATTATTACAGCTTTAATACGGATGTTTAATCATTAATATTCTTGTCTGAAATAATAAAAGAATATGAGCCCAGAACCATTTAAACTTTAACAGATTCTAAATCTCATCTTTCAAAGAACTGTTGGCTTTCTTGACTTCCAGCTGACACAAAGGAAGTGGGTAAACGTCCTCAAATAGTGATTGGCGTTTATTTAAATCAGAATGCCAAAGCAACTACAGTGAATTTTCCTACACAATGTCAGAAAGACTTAGAACTGCTCAAGTAAGGATTTAAGCATATCTCCAGGAAAGGAAGTCATTATTTCTGGAATAATAGAAAATAATTTTTAAATTTAAAAAAAAATCTTTGAAACTAAATTTTTACATATTCGATATAGAATGGATACTGCTATACTTGATTGATTCGAAGCTGTGACAAAGTTGAATGAAGCAACATAAAGTTCAGGAAAAGAGAGCTAAATTACAATTTCATACAGTTCTTTAACAACAGTTGAAGAAAGGATGTATAGTAGTCACTATTTGTATAACCTATTAAAATGTCCTAACTTCATTATTTACCTGAACCTTTGACTATTTGGATTGTAAGGGCTCTTTTAGGCACAGAGCCTAGTATAGAAATGTCCTAACTGCTAACTTGTGTTTTAACAGCAGAAATATTAACTAATAATAAAATAGGTTCAAAACTGTTCTGCATTTGACAGGCAGAATTAATACAACATAAATTGTGTTATTTTAAGTCTATCCATAGACTACTTATATCTTATTCCTGCCAAGCAAGATAACTCAATACTCAGACATTCCACAAGCTATTTGGATTTGCTGGTTCGTTTACTTGCAGCTCTTGTGTACAATGATGTTTCTGAAAACTATAAGAATATAAATGATGTCTGCTCAAATTTTAATAAACTCATTCTTCAACACTGAAGTCATTTTGTACTAAAGACTGAAGTATATTATTTATATGCTTTAATCAAACTGAATTTGAAAGTATTTAGTTTTTATTTAATGCCTGATCTTTGGGACAACATATAAGTGGTTTCAGACTTGTCCTTGCTCAACAGAAATGATTTGTGGATTATAGGATACCATGAGGCAGGACTGGGCAGTGTGCATATGCTTATGAATAATTCTGGACTTAACATCTCTCCGTGGCTGTTTTTCACTGAAGGGAAGTACAACTGGTAACCTTTGTTGTCCAACAATTAAAGAAAAGATAGAATGCAGTCATCAAGGCAAGAGTTCATATGGTGAAGTTTTACTAGACTGCAGTTTGTTTTGTTCATTAAAAGCTTAATAAGGTTTTTTTTGCCACTATTTTATGACCTGCATTATTTATGCACTTACACAAACCACTTTACTTCTTCAGTGACTAAGAAAGTGAGATTTTTATTTGATCTTCGTCAAGAAAATGGTGTGACAAACTTTTTGTTTGTCACAAAACAAAGATACTGCCAAAGTATTAGATCAGCAGCTGACTTTGAGGTGTCACTTAACATCAGAAGTTAGCTATGAAGTTGAAAAAAAAAGATGCTAGACAATATATGTATATTCCCTGTCTATTAATCTAACACATGTAGTCAACTTCAAAACTTTCCTTTAACGCCTTTCTTTTTGTCAGCAAAGGTACAAAAAATCCTATGTTGTAAAACAAGAATACTGCAACAGAAGTACACAGTCTTAAATTCAGTATTTGGGCTAAAAGTGATAATGCATATGGAAAGGACCAAAATTTTGTTTTCTACGAACTGTTTGAGATCTCTATAACTTAGACTCAGCACAGAGGAGGGATCTGTAGTATGGACTGTGATTCACTAGCTACAGATTACCATGTTTCTACCCTTGTTTATCTTCCATTATCAAAACAACCTCACCCTGGCTGTGTTTCAGAAAGTAGAAGAATGGAATGAAGAATGCACAAGTCATTGAGTTATAAGTTTCAGTGTCTCAGAGCAAATACACTTTTCCAGGGTTTGATACTAGTCACGAATTAGCTCTTGCATAATCTTTCAGCAGTCTGTGGTCTTGCTCAATAGATTTTGTTCAAGGGTGGTTTCTTCTGAGCAATATTATAATGAGTCAAATCTACTGTAAATTAATCTACCCAGGTAAATTATAGTCAAAGATTAAGTCTTCCTTCTTCAACTATCAGCTTCACAGGCTGTTATGATTTGTCTTCTTTTCTCTGCACAATTTTCTTTCCCAATTTTTTATTAATAGAAAGTGGTTTTTTGCTCACTGGAGTACAGAATCTGCCATCTTCATGGGCTCATACCTCATTCATTCCTCCAAGCAAGTCTTAAAGACATAATGCTGTATCTCAAAGATGCAATTTACTCTGATTTTTCAGAGATCATTACATATTTCACTATAAAATTAAATATGGAGCCTATTTGATCTCAATGTAATTCCCATAGAGATGCAAATGCACCAGTATTATTAAAACACTATTAATGATGGCTAGTCAGATGGTAGTTGATTATGGTTAATTGTTTTTTAAGTGAACAGAACAAGTCCAAATTGATATGACTTTGCCTTCCTACCAGCTGTTGACTACAGAAATTCTTTCTAGATTGAGGATGTCTGTCACTAAAGGTGCCTCATAACCTTGAGAAGTACCTGGATCTCTGACTGATTGCGTACTCTCCCATATGGTAGCACTGAGAGGTCTTCTCTAAATTTTTAACACATTCTTCATGTACATTTGGTCACAATGAAAACTGAATTTACAATATTTGTGCTTCCCTTTATGACACAATCCTTCCACCTCCTGGGTTTACTTTACAGGTCATGATAGTCCTTTGCATTGGCAGCAGTGTGAGCTAAACAAACACTGCTTCCTTGTATCTCTTCTGAGTGGGAATTTCTACAGTGCAGTTGGCTATTTTCCTTCTGCATCAATAGCATCCATATGCTGGTTTTTTTCTGCTCTATTTAATATTTTCTTTATTCTAGGATCTTTTCCAGTTTAGCTATGAAAGAGAAGGTTTTCTTTAGTCTGTTGCTGCAGCTAACACACTGTTAAAAAAACACAGAAATTTTGAAAAAGGGCAGTGTGGAACTTGAAAGAAGGAAAGAAGTCTGAGGAATAAGAAATGTAACAGAAATCAGAAAAATGAACACATACTGCTGCACATGACAAATCAACAGAAAGGACAACTGCTTAATCAGAGTCAATCAGCAACGGGAGATACAAAATAATTGCACATAAGGCTCAGACACATGTTCAAACTACCACTGCTCAACAAGTTTCTGAGCATGCATTGAACCCATGCAATTGTTGTGTTCTTAGCCTATAGCAACAAAACATCAAGTAACTTTGCTGAAGTTATTTTAATTACAAGTTTGATCAAATTGCATTATTTTGCTTTTGTTGTGTCCTTGCACATTAAAGGTGGATTAAAACTGTCACACTTTTGCCTGTTAATCTATGAGAACATATTTTGTTTTCTGATATGTTAAGTGAGGACTTTTTTTTATTAACTGTAGTATACTTCTTTAATATTGATTTATTTACTCCAAACATCCACTGGCTGCGTATGAATCTCAACTGACGTAGCCCAAATACTATAAAACTTGTCAGTGAGTGGCAATATGAGCATTTGTACTGTCCCAACAATCACTGAATTTCTGTACATGACTGTTGTTGTGACCCTGTGCTGGTAGAAAATGATATTATAATTCCCATTTCCAAATAGAAAAAGAAAGCAAGATCTTATATTTTGTTCACATTTACACAGAGAGACTATGCATAGCTTGTCAATGAAACCAGAACTTGTGGCTCAATCCAGACCCATCTTCTTTCAGAGGTTGCCATGTATTTAATTCTGGTTTTGTTACATATTAATAACCTGATAATACAGAGTGTGTCTGACACTGAAAGACTCAGAAAATCAGAAGAGAGAAGAATGAATGAACTGCAAAATAAAGAAAAATATTATGATGGACTTTTTAAAGAGTAAGGCAGGGCTTTTAATACTGAGACATAAAAGGAGATGTGATCATTAAAACAGACCTCTGATAAAACCGCGCAACTGTATTACTCAAGATAATTACAGTCACATTAGTTTTTTCCTGAAAAATGATAACTCTTTTCATGTGTTTATCTGATTTCTATACTGGAAACTGAAAGAATGCAATGTCCTTGTAAGTCACATTAATAACATAGATATCAATAGTCACACAGACATCACTAAGGAGAGGACACCTTCTAGTGGAGATCAGAGGGCAGGGAGCTTCGCCAAATTCATCACAAATGAAAACATGACTCAGTCTCACTGAAAGCACGTGAAATGTTCTTTGGAATCATTGAGTGGGAAAATACCAGTCATGCTATTTACTCCTTACTCTTATGAACATAATGTATTATTTTTGCCCACCCTGTATTTTTTTTAACCAGTTTCTGTTTATTACTATAACTTCTTTAATTTTGTGTTGGTAAAAACCAGGCACAGTCATGGTTAATAAAACACAAAAACACAAACCAGTACATTAAGGCAGCGGAACCATATTTTATCCGAATCAAATAACAAATCAGATTATTCCCTTGAACTGGAGTTGTGTCTTAACTGCTACTTTGATCCTTTTTTTTCTTTTTTTTTTTTTGTGCTTGAACCAGAATAAAGTTGAAACAACTTGACTATATTATCTTTTCTTCCTTCTCCATTTACATTTCTCCATTCTCCTCTTCCAACTGCTTATTAATACAAAATACAGTTGTATACTCTCATTAAAACTTCAAATAGCACTTCCATAATTAAGATATACTTAATCTAGAAATGTGGAGAGCTGTAGTTGAAATAGGACAATAAAGCAGAGAGACTGTGGAATGTTACACTGAAGTTATATTGCTGGGGATAACATACCAGCTCTAGCAATTTCCATGCTATACTAAAATTTTGAGTGGGAATCTCTAGCAGGTGATAGATCAGATCTCTAGTAGAAACCTCTACATAGATCACAAAATTGGCTAATTGGCATGTGTGGTGAATCTGAAGTGTCTAAGATGTGATGGACTCGTGATACAGGTTAGTTGCATATATGCAGTAGATTTGACATGGTTTAAGTTTGACAAAGTTTAACAATTGCCATATCAGTCAGTGTTGGCAAGTGTAAATGGGGCATAGTTAGGCTGACAACCAATTCAGTACATAGGAGACATCAAAAATATTTTTTGATACTGTTAAAAATGGAATATTGTCTTCCAGATCAATCTAATCCAAAATATTTTTTTTAAATTTATTTTCCAAGACAAGAAAAAAAAAGACAACTGTTTTCCCCCCGCCATGGAAAGTTTATTTGATAGAAATGCTTGGGATTGGGTTGATCCCCAAAATGTGATTGAAAATTTCCAGTTTGTTTTCCTTGAACTTCCAGAAGCGAATATGTATAACTGCAGTCAAACAATAGTCTCCTCTACGTTAGTAAAATTGGTCTAGAGTTAACCTATTTACATTAACCTTCACCAAAGCAAAATTTACTCCATATTGGTATTTACATAATAATGATCTGTATGTAATATTAATTTTCAGAATGTGCTGCAATTTAACAAAAAGAAAAAAACACAACTGTTAGAAAAACAAAAAAGATGAATACTCTTCTACCTCTTCTCTTCTCTGAATGATTCTTTCCATATCACGACACGCTTAATATATTAAACAAAAAATTACAAAGTCTTCTAACATTATCCAGGCTACAGGATTAGAAATTCATCACCACATATTTAAACATTTATAGGAGGATTGAGGTTTTTTGCCTTTTATTGTGGGATTTTTTTGTGTGTTTTTTTCTTCCAGCATTTTGTTTAAAATCTGCTTGTGAATTTAAGGTTCTTTTTAAATGCATACTAGAATAATTAGATGCACCATGAAGCAGCTTAAGCTAATTGAAGTGGCCACAAAAACTGTCAATGCAAATTGAGCCATCTGGATGAACAGATAAAAGCTTTGGAGACATTCAAAAGACAGGTGGCATTCAGTTACTTTCAATCTCTTCCTCACAGTATGGTTAGAAAACTGGGAGAAAGAAAAGTAAAACTACTCAGGCCACTGAGACAAAATCTAGTGTCAACAAGATATTTCTGAAAAGAACAGAACAAGTAGCCTACAGTATTAGGGAAAGGTAATGTCGCACCACATGGTAATGAAAAAGGATAAACTCAAGTACATAAACCAAAGGAGGAACAACTACTAAGTGTACAAAGCAGGGTCGGCCAAACTGTAAGATAAATCATTATCTTTATAGAGTAATGATCATTTTTTACTTAAGATACTTGACTGGACACAGAATAGCTGACTTAAGTTTCAACTCAGTCGTACATTTTGTGAAGGACTGGGCAAATCCCGTAAGTGTTAATTTTCAAAAAGTATGAACAGCAATTTTTGTATTTCATGTCTGTGAGAATTATGTGTGCTCAAAGGTTCTGAAAAATCAGACTGGACTGATTTTGAAGCCTTGTTTGTAAATGATCATGCAATTTCTTCTTCTGTATTATATATCATGACTATTCAGATTACCAGGGATTTTTTTTGTTGGGTTATTGGGTAGGGTTTTTTTTTTAAATAATGATAATTTACTGTAAACTGATATATTCCTTTGTACAGTTCAGTATTCAGCCAGGATCTCTAAACAATACTGTAAAAGATGTCAGAATTGGGCAAAATTGCCCAAACCTCCTGTTCGATTAAAATGAGCTTTTTATTAAACGGAAACTACCTGGATGGAATGTCTTCTTTATAAAACTTCTCTTTTTCATACATTTACACCTTGGCTGCACTTAAGATGATTTTAAAAAAGGCTCAAATAAAGAGTTCAGTGATGTTCTCATAGCATTTCTTCTTAAGATATTTTACATAACATTTTACAAAAACAGACAAGCCCTGAACACAAGCTTTCCTTTTTAGATTAACAGACATTTAAATTTTTCAGCTTTTAAAAAAAGTTCTAAAAAACAAGTAGGTCTAAAAATAATAAATAATAACCACAGGGATTACTTAGTAAATATCAAAAAATAAATGTTCATTTCTGATATGCTTATGGATAATATTTGAGCTCACCTGGAAGAAGCCCCTGTTGAGAAAAGCTGTTTTCACAGCTGTTTCTTTTACCCAAAGATAAATAGTTCTTTTATTGTCACTTACATGTATCGGAATAGCTTTACATTTCAAGCACATTTGGATTGTTTCACGTGGGCTACTGCACGTGGCTTTCCTATGAACTTTTTTTTGATGTGTGGAATTTCCTTGCAAGTCACCTGAGGAATCTGGTCGTTACACTGTGAAGGGCTATATGAGTACCTAGAGACTAGGAGAGACATGGCATCTGACCGCTATACAGTCATCAATCTCCTAGGTACCCGAACCCTTGGAAATCCAATAGAAACGAGCATCCTCTCAGGTCTCCATGCTCTTTCCCCGACAGGTCTTTTCTAGGGAGCATCCTGCCAGCTAGCCTCTGAGGGAAATGTCAGCAATATATTTGGATTTATAACAGAATTAAATGGGCTTTCAGATTTAGTATTTCATATCTTCACTGGGCTAATTCTGTAGCTCTGGCCAGGTTCAATGCGTGTAGTTTTTTGGAGTTTGAGACCAGCAGTGATCACAGATGTCTTAAATACCCAGTTTTCTAGGGTACAAACTTTCATGCAGTGGGTCATGTCGTGGGGTGAGAAACTGCAATATTAGGTCATATAGTGTATAAAAATGCATAGTTTTAGGCTGCAAAAGGGACAGACACCTTTTAGTGGGCTTCTTTTGAACAAAGAGGGCTACTAGGCAGTGTACTTCCCAGCTATAGGAGGATATATCACAGGGCATCCTTTGCTTTATGACCCCAGTTAGAAGGCATACCCAGAGGAGGTGATAGATCATGGATGCCATGGTGTTACGCTACATGAACAAGATACAGTACTAGCTGTGGGGTGCCACAGAGCAAAGGCAGAGGCTGCTGTATGAGTTTAGACAGGTAGGATGTGGTAGCTCTGTACCTGTAAACAACCAGTTTCCTGGTTCCCTGTTTGGCACCAGTGTTCCCTGGTGCCATCTTGAGAAATAAAGCTTAATGGAAAAAAAGACTATGAAAAACAAGCATAGGTCTATCTGGGGCTACAGATTACCACTAGAGGGTATTCTTACTCACTACAATAATTTCCAGCTGAGACTATTTCATGTTAGGCACAGAAGTCATGGGGCAATAAAGAAAAATCAGTGAAAAAAAAAAAATATCTAAGTGTAGTTGCATCTGTCAACAGTTTGCTCATTGTGAAGACCTGAAAATCTTGCATGAGGAAGTTAAAATTCTGCATATTATTAAACCAAGGTCTGCTTTAGGGCAGCTGTCCTTACTCAGGTGTACATTCTTGTTTCCAGAGTCCAGATGGAATAGACAGATATGACAATTCTTGACACTTAATGAAATATTAGAAGGAGAATGAGATCATTATTGTCATCTTGGTTTTCTTGTAAGGAAGGCCATTTGCACCTTCCTTATAGTGAAGAGATCAGGATTGATTGTTGTTTTTTGTTTTTTTTTTTTAATCTTCTACTTTTTATTTTTGTTATCAGTATAGAGAGCAAGTGTCTATGGAGTTATTTGCTGAATAAACCTTATAATCTTTAAAGTGATATATTTCAAATAACTTGTTAATTTTAAGGAACTGTAACAGGAATGTAGAATGATCAATGAAAATACACATAAGAGCATTGGTATTTCACAACTTACATAGGTACTTAGTGTCTGATCTATAAAACAGAGGTATTCGTTTCTAATTGTACAGCAACTGTTCGTTAAGTCTTTAGCATTAAACTTCAGATGTGAGAGATTACGTGTAAAATACAACTGCTTCATTCTTCTGGCTTAAATTTTACTACAATTGAGGGTCTTTTGGAAGCCCTCTATTTGAATTACCTCAAACAAGTTCATTAGTAGGATTATCATTGCAAGCAAAATGAACTGGATTTTGATATTAGTGACCAACGAGAGGTAAAATGCTTTTCTTTCTTTGCTTTTATGTTCGATAATTGTAATGTGTTTTAAAAAAAGCATTAGTAAGGGTTGTGAATGGATTTGAATAAGAATAGACTAAAATCTTTAAAAATAATCATGAATGGTCTCTTGAGTAAAGAAAAAAGGCTTCTGATCTTCCTAGGTGGTCCTAGCTTAGATTATGCTGGAAACAGAAGGCAAAATTCATTTGTCAAACTTAGGCATCTTTACTGAACTAGCCACACTATGGTCTTCACGTAGTCAAAGAGAAATAGGCACGTCCAAAGGGCAATTCAGCTCATCTTAGCATAAGTGTCTAAGATAAATAAGTTGAATAACCTTAGAGGGTAACTGCCTCATATTTAAATGTCTGATTTTTAGATGTCCGAAGTGAAGCAGGGTTAATTCACTCAGAATGACCAAAACCCAGAAAAAGCGTCTATGCTTCCAATATCCTGAAACGAAAGATTTCATTCATTTCAGTTAGTGTTCACTCTCTGATCAGATTCTTCCATCTGAAGGGCTGGGACAGAGAATGGAGGAAATGGGAGAGGGGTACTGCTCACCATAAAGAGAAAATGCTGAGGTTTTTAATATTGTAACTTTGTATGAAGAGAATGAGACAAAAGATTCTACGGTCTCTGGAGGAAATATAAAAGTCAAAACTATTTTTAGGAGCAACTTTTTTTTCCCCAAAAAAAAACCCATTCTTAATTGTGTTACTAGATATATGACTGATTGAAATATTTTGACATTTCACATATGAGACATTTTGAATGTGAACATTCTAGTATTTTCCAATAAAAGTGAGCAGCTGTTCCCTAGATAGTATTCCCATTTTTAAACTTACTTCATATGTTTTTCTTCTTCTCTTTCATCAACTGTAACAATTTCTGCTATTCCTAGCAAGTATTCCTAAAAATAAAAAAATTTTTACAAAGGACTCCACATATTAAAACATACTAAGGTCAGAGAAAACCTTGTGATAATCTAGTTTGATCTGTGGGGTAAAACAGACTATCTGATTTCTACCAGTAAACTCATGTTCCAAAAGAATGTTTTCCAGAAAAATATCTAAATTAGGTTTAAACATCTTCCCTGATTCTGAATCTACCACAACTCCTGTTAACTTGCTTCTTAAGCATTCTTACTGTTGGCATTCATGCCCTCGTTTGCATCTGAATTTATTCCATTTCATCTCAAGAACTGAATCTTACTAAAACTTTGCAGTCTGCAGTCTGGAGCTCTTCATTAACTGAGTTCTGTCCCCCAATAAAGAGCCACTGAACTGTGGTGAAACTATCCCTTTGCTTTCTTTTGGTTAAACTAAACAGAATGATTCATCCTTGTTAGAGAGTTTATTGAAACAAGAGTACTTGAACTTAATAATAACACTTAGAAAAGACAGTCCTCTATCTTCATTGATGCCCTGGGAGCCAGGGGGGCTACTAAGAAGTATTAGCTGGGGAGAGGCAGAGTGGAAGAAGTTGGTCAATGTGTCCTCCTTCAAGCCTTTTATAGACTTATGTCTTGTATAAACAGTATCAAGAAGTACACAAATACTCTCTTGTTCCTGAGGAGCTCGAAATCCTTTGTAATTCACAGTGTATTGAATCTCACATCTTGCCTGCAAACTAGATGAGCATTATCCCTATTTTAGACAGAGGGAAATAGAGCAGAGGGAACTTATATGAATTGCCTCAGGCGCAGATTACACTTCTTCCTTATTCACTAGCCTGAGCTTCATCTTCTCAATAGATAAAAACATTTATGTTTGAGTGGGATCTGAAAGGGGATAAACATCAGGAAATTTCCTTCTAATGTTACCTGTTGGTCTGTAGGTCCCTGGAGATAGGTATATCTAATATGCATGACAATTTTCCTCCAGATTGCATAACTTCAGATTTCCTTTTTATTCAAACAGGGCCAGATTCCAAGCCTGTTGAAGGATGAAATGATTCTCAAGAGCTTTGAATTAAGCTTATAAATGTCTTCCATTTTAAAATGTGATGTGTATTTTAACAGAACAGTATTATTTCAGCTATAAGGCATCTTTTTAAAATTATTTTATGCTTTTCTACAGTTTCGTGTAGGCAGAATGACTCCCAAGTTATACATGTAAAACCCAAGTCAACAAGAAGAAAAGCTAGTGATGATTTAACATAAGCTAATAACTTTTCTTTTCTCAGTGAAGTTTGCAGCTGGTGTGTTATCTAGGTTAAAGTCTAAACAAAAAATAAAGAAATTAGCAAATTAACAGATCCTGATTTAAACCAAGAGAACATGAACATTTTCTCCATCCTCTTGCTTTTAAATTCAGTTTTGTACTGAAGAAAAGCCGCTGGATGGCAGCCTTGCTCCTCACAAATTAGAGGATCCCATCTTAGTTAAACGTGTTTTGTTATAAACCTGCAGCCCAACCGTGTCCTTTGCCTGTGCCTAGTAACAGAGGTGCCTTTGCCTGATTGTTCAGAGGGACAGGGATTCTTCACATACAGGTGCACTTAATCTTTTCAAGATGTAACAAAGCCCTATGAAGCCACATTCTGTTGTGTAAAACATAATATATCCGCTGCTCTTTCATGTTTATTCAGCTTTTTTGGGGAGCGAGGGGGTGCCACAACAAAAGAGAGGTAGAGCAAAAAGTATGCAGCTTGCATGTTTAAGCAATAAGGAGATTGCTCCATTGTCTAACGTAAACCCCATCAGCGTGCAATTTCCTTTTTCCTGTTCTCCAAATTAGTTGGTAGGACCAAGTTCCCCCAGGTGGGAATAAGTTCTCCAGACTTCTTGGAAAAAGCTGACCAAAAGTTCTCTGCACAACTCCACTTTCTCCTTAAAACAACTGAGGAGTTTTGCCAAGATGCCTTGTATCCTATTGCAGTCCTACCCCTAAACCTGCTGATGTCAATGTGGAATTTTACCTTACTAAATTTGGGATTGAATCTTTTGTCCCTGAAAAATATGTTTTGAAACAATAATAATATTCTGCTTCTACAATAGTTAGATTTCTTCATACTTCTGTGAGATGTTTTTGTCCAGATGGGTAAACATAGGCAAAGAGTAGGTCAGAATAGGTAGATTAACACACTGCAAATACAAATCTTTTGTAGGATCCAGGTGCCCCAGTACTAAATGTGATCTTGGTACAGTTCTCAGCGTGTCAGTAAGGTTACAGCTGAAGAAATCTCTTCTCTACTGCCTTGGACACAGAGCAGATTCAGTTACCACTCCTTAGTTGCTTTCTCCTGCCATGCCCCTGCCAATGCCCAAGGTATCCCTCCTCCATGACCTGCTTCTGCCAGCCGGCAAAGATTTCCCTGTTGTGTCTGTCACCTTGTAAGCAACTATATTATCACTGTTCGTGATTTACCACACTCCTCTCTGCTGATGTTTTGCTGCTTGTCGTTTCAGCCTCAAGGAAGTAGCACCTATTCCAAAACCTTCTCATCTCTGTGAAATACTAGCACTTATTCATGGTCAGTAAAGATTTCTGCTTGTCACTGTGTGGCCTGACATTGCTATTTAGAGCTTAACAGAAGAACTTTTTAACAACAGAGCAAGGACCCTGCTTAATCAGTGGGGATTAATGAGGAGACTACTGCCCTGTCTCCTCATTCATCTCCCACTGAAGGAACAAGTAAGCTGCTTGTGAATGAGCTCTTGAACCACCTTTGTTTGCATGTGGCCTGTAAAGGAAATTCATTAGATGTTTTGGTACCAGTGGTAATTCCAGAGCTGATGCCCACATAACAAGGCCAGTACGCACCACTTAGAAAGGCAATCTCATGAAAAATCACAAGCAAAACTGTCATTGCTCATTCACAAACCTCTGAAAAATTCTTGCTCCAAAAGCATCGTTCTCTGCTGTTTCAAACACAGGAGAGTCTGCATCAAAAGATGAACTGTCATGCAGGTATCTAAGCCTCAGTCTAGGTGAGAAATTATTGCATGCATACCTGTTCCAGTTTATAGCAACCCCCTGCCACAGAATCACAGTTCTTAGTAGAATAATATTTCCACAAAATAGTGTCTGTGTGCTACACAAGCACGTTCCTCCCTCACTTAGGTCTGCAAAACAAAATGTCTAAGTCTATCACTGGGAAAGAGACGCTGCAATTTTAAAAGCATATTCGTCATCCCATATCTCATAGTTCTCATACAGGGTGAAGGCCTGAGACAAAGTAAAGAATTCACACCATTTCAGCTGAACTATGCAGACGAGGTGCTTGAAGTGGTGAACTGGTGACCGGGAGCTCTGCTGAGTGGAGAAGAGTGCCTAGGGTATCGTTTAGTCACCTAAATTAGATGCCTAAAGCCACAGGGTGAAGAATATTTCCCTTTTCACATGTTTTATTAAGATGTTAAGATCTGAATGTTTCTGTCCAAATCATACTGCATATTTCTGTGATACATATTTATTTTCTTGTTCCTGTACATTTGTTTTGCACGTGGTAAAGTATTGCACTGTGCTGCAGATGTAACATCAAAATTCAAGACCTACCAGGTGGCTGCCTCTCGAGAGCTTTGGATTTACTTGTAGAATATACAGCTATCACTTCTGTTGCACCGGAAGGAGCCTCAACAGAAAACACAATCACATTAAGATAAAATCCTCCACAAGTTACTATGACCCTTCTGCACAGCTGAAACTGAGAACAAAGAATCCTCTTTTGCTTTACAATGCAATCTGAACACAAGCCACCCTGGAGCCTAGCTCTACATTAGCAAAGTACAAAAATACACTTCTTAAAGAGCAGTTAGCATATCTGAAATAGAGCCCCAGACAGCAACAACCATCCACTGAGAAATGCCTAAAACACATACCAACTTCTTTCCAACCATTTAGCACACCAGAAAGTAAGGTATACAAGAAGTGCTAAAGGAACTCTGAGTCACTCTCACTGTTTCAGGCTTGTGCCTATTGTGCCTGATGAAAGATGTCCATATTCTTAGCGACTTTGTTGATAGACTTTGTCAACACCGTATTTGAAGAGGCAAGTCTATCACCTACGCTGCAGCCTGCCTAAGGCTCAAAAAATCTCAACAGATCTTATGTGCCATTGCCTTGTAGCAAACCTTCTATTTATAAATAAGATAGGTGATAAACAGTTAAGGAAATAACAGCAAAACTCTCTTTCCACCTTTAATATCCTAGATTGTTATAAACGTCAGCTGGGTCAAGCCAGAGAAGAGAGGAAGCTTCGGCAGTGATAGTGGATGACTTTTTCCTCAAAATAGTTACAAAAATAGTTACAATGATCTTTAATTCATATAACATCGGCAAATAACATACTCTTTCAGGGCAAGGATGATGACTATAAAGGACACATAACTGAGTAAATAAATATTCATATGATAGATTTTATTAGTTGTAGTTATGACCTTTGGTCTTGTTTTTCTTACTTGCATAATAAAATATGTTTACAATGACCATCCAGTGGAATATAAAAATTTCCATTTTGGGAATAACTACTTATTCAAAGGTTTTGAGACAGCTCTGTAGTGCCTAGGACCTCTGACGGAGACTAAGCACTTGCATCGAGGTTCAGCCTTCAGTTTTCTTTTTTTGCATAGGTCAGTCCCCTCAATCTGGCCTACTGGAGTGGTCACCATTTCAAGATCAGGTACCTCAGGCCTTCACCTCTCTTGAATGGGGTGAACCATTCACTCAAACACAAGGGTGGCAGTGTCGTGGTTGCTCATGGGGTTTTGCCAGTTTGTGCTAGTAAGTGAACGAGAGCCACTTTTGGGCTCTTGAGGGCTTGGGTTCAGGCCCTGGCTCACAGTTCTCCACAATGTCTAATTGTTAATGAATACCCTCTTACAGTTTTGGCCTATGTCAACTAGGGCTTCCCATACTTACAGGAGTGAATTGAGGGATAGAAGATGCTGTTCCCAATAGGCAATTTGGTTGTGCCCTGCCTGGGTGAAGAAGAGAGCTCAGTTGTGTGAAAGATATCATGTTGTGCCATATGCCTCCAAGGTCACCCAGCAGTAATACAACCAGTATGTTTTATCTGTTCTGTACAAGTAGCAATAGTGACCATAGTCATCAACAGAACCAAAATCACTACTTTGTTATCCCTCTTTTTTCAAGTATTTAGCCAAATTCATGGCTCTGTGAATGTTTTCTGTTTGAAGGAAAAATTTGAAGGAGGTAGAATGTCACTCTTTTTTTACTTTTCTTTTTCTTTTTCTTTTTCTTTTTCTTTTTCTCTTTCTTTTTCTTTTTCTCTTTCTTTTTCTTTTTCTTTTTCTTTTTCTCTTTCTTTTTCTTTTTCTTTTTCTTTTTCTTTTTCTTTTTCTTTTTCTTTTTCTTTTTTTTCTTTTTCTTTTTCTTTTTCTTTTTCTTTTTCTTTTTCTTTTTCTTTTTCTTTTTCTTTTTCTTTTTCTCTTTCTTTTTCTCTTTCTTTTTCTCTTTTTCTTTTTCTTTTTCTTTTTCTTTTTCTTTTTCTTTTTCTTTTTTTTCTTTTTCTTTTTCTTTTTTTTTCTTTTTCTTTTTCTTTTTCTTTTTCTTTTTCTTTTTCTTTTTAAATGTAATTATTATTTACAAAGAATGATCAAGGATTTGTTTTCCTCAAGAGGACAGGAGTTAAATGTAGAAACAACAACACAACCACAACAATTTTGCTTAAATATTCAACTTATTTCCAGGCAGCACTGAAATCAGTTAGTATTTCTCATAACATTTCTCAGAGTCACATTCTGAGTATATATCTTAAACATGTTTTTTCTTATTTTACTTTTCTTGCTCTTCTATTTCTTTGATTTTTCGCTGATCTTCCTCGTAAGTGCACAAAAAAAAAAGAAAAAAAAAAGAAAACCAGAGTCGAGGACATTAATATGCCATTGTTTTGGGTAAAGGCATGTATCTCCACTCTGTATGTGGTAGAGTTGATTGTTGTTTCCACTGTTTAACTAAGTGAACTAATTTATCTGTAATTTGTTGTTATCATAAGTGAAAGGCAGTTAGTATACTTATTCTGTAACAAAATGTGGAAGTGAGTAACTATTCTAAAACAGAAAATACCTTCTTGCACCTCTCTCTTGAGTTCTACCAACACAAAACAAAGCCCTCATCAGCTAAGCTTCCTCACTTACAGAGATCTGGTTGCCAATCTGTTCCACTTCGACTCTTCTGGTTTGAGGTTGAAAGTATTTTTTAACCTGATGTTGTATTTTCATTTATAGCCATTTGGAGCTGCTTAACAGCAGAACTTCTTAGCAACAGACACAGTGCGAATTACATTCATATTCTGCTAATGCATGAGATATTTACCACAGTATCTTGCTGTTGGACCTGCTCCCTCTTCCCCAGCAGTGTCCCTGCCTGTGATTTCTCACATCCCAGTTGATTTGAGATGTGGGTTATCTGTTTATCTTGCTTTCAAAGAGCAGTACTTCTGGAGGGATGTGGGTTATCTGATTATATGTGAGAAACTATATTCACTGTTCCTACTCTCAGCCAATTTTTACTGTGAAAAACCAGATGCAGATTTACCAAAGGCTAAATTTGAAAACATCAAAGCCTACCAAATGGCTATGCTGTGAACTGAGGCGGCTATCTGGAAACCACTGTGCATCTGTATAGTGTTCTTAATATATTACCTCTATGAACCCAAAGAGTAGTAATATTTACAATGCTCAATTAACATAGTAACTTTAGCATTCGTTAATCTTCACAATCTATTCCAAGTCTGCTACATTAAGAATGAGAAATAACAGTAGTAAAATGATCAAAGAAGGTTATTTTATTTGTTTCCAGGATCTTCTCACTCAGACAACTCCCTGCAGTGATTGCATTCTCTTTTGTGGAAACAATCCTTAACTGAAGGGAGCTGAGGACATCAGGAGGTGAATGATAATTTACAAAGAGAGGTCCAGGTGGAGGAAAACACCAAGCAAATCCTTCTTGTGAATCATAATCAAAATTGAATCATATAAACAGAAACAAAGGTAAGAGAGAATAAAACACAACTGACAAAGATCAACCAACTCATCTGAATGGAAGCCATCATTTTGTGGGAAACAGAAAGAAGAAGGAAGTGACCATCAAGTGTTCCCTTTATAACAGGCTGACATTACTCAGTTCTCCGCTGGACAAGGATATCAAATTGTCTGTGCTTCCATTTTCGGACAGTGGGGAAAGCCTTACCTGGCTGTAAATTTTACTACCATTAAGTTTTTGTTCTCTGGAGATTCTAGTCTGACAGCAGGAAGACAAATATCGATACCTCAATGAATGAATATTCTTCTGGGTGATGACCTTTGTGAATACTCTTTTTCTGCCCTAATAAATGGTAATTCAGAAAATTGTTGTCTTTTAGTCTTCTTTTGACAAACAAAAGGGAAAGAATAGGCCTTACTTCCTGAGTCACTGGATTATCAAGAGCAGTAGGAGATTAGTGTATTGGGAAAGGAAGGAATAGCTTTATGAGGATTTGGGAATCTCTGAGACCTCATCACCATCAGTGACCTTCAAGACCTTCCTATTTGAAAATGCAGCTGGACACCTGCTTCTCCCACTCTGTGGTTTGCAACTCTTTACCTATTATATTTGTCTGAGCATATTATGTTCTCCATAGAAACACTGAACTCACTTATGTGAAAACCAACCCATATGGAAAAATCATATTTCCCAGATAGTTGATTAAATATATTTCATATGTTGGAAAGATACTGTGTAGTTTATACAGAGCTGACTTGAACTCATACCACATATAATCTCTGCTATGGAACAAGATATGTTTTAAAATGAGTGAGAATATGAAAAAAAGATTGAAAGGCTATATTACATACAAAAAAAAGGCAGTTATTTTAGTATCAGACAGAAATTGTGGTAAGGAATCTGGGTTATTTTGTAGATGTCATATATTTTGTGAATGATTCTGGGGTAGTACAAACACAAAGCATGTGGAAATACATATTGCAAGCCCATTTATTTAGGAAGGATGGACTGTCTTGTGGTTTCAGACTTGGAAAAGCTGGGTTCATTTTCTGATTGAGGCACTCAGGTAATGTACCCAACCACTCTGTTTATCCTCAGCCTGAGTTCTCATCTGTAGAGCAGTGAGAACACTATTTCCTACACATTTCATGAGGAAGAAAGAAGTCTGTAAATGAATATGTGGCTATATAGGTTATCTAAGAGCCTTTATAAATCAAGTCACATTCTGATTATATGCCTGAAAATTTTACTATGATTGATTATAATTAATAAAAATCCATCTCTGTTGACTATCAAGATGTGATAACTCTAAATCCCAAACTGTTTGGTCAAAATAGAGACATACTTACTAAGAAGACTTCTAGGAGAAATCCAAGTGGTTTAAGAAGTGATTTTTCAGTTGATTACTCCTTCCCTACAAAGAGCTGTACCTTTTCTTGTAGTATTCAAAGGAGCCCACTAGATGGAAAACCATTCATAAAAGAAGATTAGGAAAAACATACATGCTTTTTAATTAAATATTGGAGGCACTTTGGCTGTCTCTACAATACATTAAAAAGGTTAATGTTTGATAGAGATCTAATAAATAATCCTTCAATTTAGTTTAAAAAATTAGTTGACTTTTTATGGAAGAGGTACTTTCAGTCTAATAATAGTTACGAACAAATGCCAAGATAAATAATCACTGTGTTTTCAAATATATACAGATGTCTTTCCTCTTTCAGTTATCTGTTATTCCACTCCAACACTGAATTCTGATTGTGGGCAATGTGCTAAATGTTCACATATATACACTGACATCCACTGCAAACTCCACCCCCACCACGGAAGACACAAGAGTTTGTACACTAAACAACGAAGTCCTGAAGGTATTTTGAAAGTTGCTTAGATGGGGAGTGCAATGCATATAAAAAACAACATGAAATAATCCTGACCCTTCTATGGATACAAATCGTATTTCTAGAAGCAAAGTTGTTTCTTATCTATGTAGGTTTCATTTGATTATTCACTGAATTCAGTTGTTTTTACAGAGCTGTTAGGGTGAATTAACAAGACACTAGGCTATACTGGGCATGTAGAATCAGGTTTATTTTTCTTTCTAGTTATTCCTCATATGGATAATCTGAAACAAGTGATAATCAGCACAATTTTTAACGAAGACTTATCACAGCTGTCATCATAATTGGTTTCCCATGATGCTTATAAAAATAAAATGGATAATGATAGAAGAAGTATACTCCTATTTTTTGCATTGTTCTACAGAGTTCAGCTGTGCAATTGGTTTTCTCACACAGTCTTCGGTGAAAATGTCTTTGGCATTTTTCTCATTTCATATGACAATACTCGGCAATAGTTGGGTAGCTGTTGTGCTAAAGCAATTGCTTATTAGACTAATCACTAGTATCTCAGTGCTGTCTGGTGCTTCCTCCCAGCTGACTGCTATAGTGACCTGCTTTTTCTTGCTTTAGGCTGTAATCACACTTTTGGTACAGGTGATCTTCTTATTTGTGTATTTTATGATTAAAATTTGTAATTCATAACTCTTTTTACAATCTTGCAATATACATCAGTAAGTGAAAACTAGTACTGAATGCTACATATCACTCTTAAATACCTCTTTAGGGATCATTGACTTTTTAATATCTGATATGTATACAGGATATTTTTGTCATTTACAAACAAGGATCTTTATTGTCTAACTGGAATTCCTATGCAGAGGAATATTTGTATTTATTAGTCTGATCTGTTTACCTGCAAAATACTTCTCAATGTGAAGACATAGAGAATGCCTTAGAGTCTTATATTCAAGAATTAGATTATTCAGTTTGAAGCAGAACAATTGTTGAACTACAACAAATGCTATCAATATTAAAACAAGAACCAACCTATCATTTAATCTAAGAAGAAATATAGAGAGAATATTAGGCAGAAAGAATGCAATTAGCAAACTTCAAAAGCAATTAGATTTTGGAACTACCATATGTGTGGCAGAAAACAATGTGCGAGTGAATCTTCTACTGTAATTATTTAAAAGATGCAAACAAAGGGTGGCTATAGACTGATAACTCAAGTACTGCCCCAGTAAAAATTTGAGGGGTGCCATTAAATGAAGTTAGCAGATAACAAGCTCAGAAAATGCAAAATAAGCTATCATCTTTTACACAGTAGGTTAAAATGTGAAATTACTTACCTAAAAGTTATTGTAGGTGTTAATTTTTTTGAGGATTCAAAGGAGCACAAGTTCATGGAACAGAGGTTTGCATCAATAGAGGTACATAGAAACTACCTCTGGACCATGAGCTTCCTGGGCTGCACATTGCTGAAAGCTAGGAGATTATTCTGGGGAATTATCACTATGGTTGTTTCTTTGTCATAGTCTTACGTGCACATTGACTTTTGTCTACTGTTTCAGACAGGTAGTTGGGCAAGATGAACATCTGGTCTGACTCAGCATACTTGTTCAGATATGCTTTTATGTTCTGAAGAATTAAAAATGATTGCATGTTCTCAGAGGGATTTTCTAAAGTACCCATGAGACTTAAGAGAATAGATCTCCATAAAGGAATATAAATCCTATTCTTCAAAGGGTTAACAAAAAACTCTTAAGAACTCTCAAGTTTAGTTTAGCTAAGAAACTCCTATCTTAGATATTATCAGAAGTTAATCAAACTCCTGGATCTGCAATAACAGTTTCATAACAAAATAAGAATTCTTACCAGATCCCTGGGTCCTTCTGTGCCAAGCTACTTCCCAGCTGGATGGCCCCCAGCATATACTGGTGCAGGGAGTTATTCTTTCCTAGGTGTAAGATTTTGTGTTTCTCCTTGTTGAACTTGATGAGGTTCCTGTCATCCCATTTCTCCGGCTTGTTGAGGTCAAAGTAGATTCCTTTCCCCAAGAACTGAAATCAGGAACCTGATGACCTTCAGGTCCACTCATGGCTTCTCCAGCTCATGACTAATACTCTTCTGCCATACCCCATTTCAGTTCTGCCCTCTCCTTACCCCTTGATTCTTTCTTCTGGTAGTATTCACTAGACCCATCTTTGATCCTTGACTTAGTAAAATTCAGCCTCTTTTTTTACACCATTAAGAAACCATGAGCACCGGATGAAACAGATAAATAAAGACACACATACTTCACAAAAATAACACAGAAATTTACCACTTTATCCACAAAGATATCCAGTCATGCTTGAGGAAACTTTGGTTTATAGTACCTTGGTAAAAACCTGCAAGCTAATAAATTTGGTGCAGATTTATTTCAGCCTCCCAAAGCTCTATCAGGATTATGTCCACCTCTAATTGAATGAGCAGCCCTGAATGCTTCCAAACAACCTAACTTCCCTCATCATTCAAGAAAGAAGAGAGAAAACTGTCTTTGAAAACTTAAAGCATAAGGTATCTTCTAAGTAATGAGCACTAGGAACAAAGTTCCCATGTGAGTAGGTTATCTCACTACTGCTGATTGAACAACTGTTTACACCTTCCTCTGAGGCAGCTAGTACTTGTCTTCTGAAACATGGGACTGAATGACACACATCAATTATGTAGGTCAGTATTGTAGTTTCTATATTAATCTATTCCTATAAAACATCATTTCAGGAAAGATGCTGAAAAAAGAAAACCCAGACTCGAAACTGTTGGCTTAAAATTCAGGCTGACCTCTTTTTATGATGTGAAAATATCCTTCTCGGTAATACTAGAAGCTTATACCCCCTAGAGGTGTTTATATGAAAAACTGACAGTTCTATTTAGTTTTCTTCTTCAAGTCTATTTCAAACATTAAGATCTACTGCAGAAATCTGGAGAGTCGTCATCTGGTGTTAGAAGTGTTGTCACTCACCTTTTTGAGTGACAACAGAATAACACATAATTCCAGAGGTGGAAAAGAAATGTAAACTCTTATGTAAAACAAATAGTGAGATCAAATTAACATTTCTTGCTGTTATATCTAAAAAGCAAATGCAAAATCAGGGCTAAAACATGTCCTATATATAGCAGCTTCACGGTACTAGATATGCAGCCCTGTTTCTACACCCCCTTCTATTCAGCCACTATCAAAACAGGTTTCCATACAGGGCCTGACCTTGTCAGAATGCCTCAAGCCATTGTTTTTAGTGACTCATGGCACGAAATGCAAACCCTGGCTTGATCTCATTCCATTAAAGATAATGGTGGAATTTCCAAGAGTTATGATGGAAACAGATTTCATTCATTTCCGAGAACTTTTCATGATTTTTAGCAGTCCATTACATCTGTAACACTCAAATGAACCGGAAGAGCTCAGTGCATGTGCATGTACATATTCACCCTTCCAACAGAAAACTGGGTCTTTAGAGTTTACTAATAATTGTAACCAATTCTTATATTTCTTATGAAAGTATTCCATATTTTAAATTCTTTTAGCATTGTAGTTCTAATACAATTGTAATGACTTCAATAAATCCTTTTGGAGGTCTCTGGTGTAGGAGTAAAGTGTTAGTCCAAAGGAGAGACAGACGTAAAATACGGCAGACTTCATTCAGGATCATCTACCTGCTAGGAGTCACTGGAATACTAGATAATGTATTAGGGATGTAGTTCTTTGGCACTGCTAAATTAAGTTTCAGTTTGGGAAAGCAGTCTAAGGGGGGAAATATTAGGACACTGCCTTGCCTTGGGAGAATGAATAAGTATTCCTCAATAGATCACATTACCTCCTTGTGATATACATGCTGGTTCTACAGTATAAATCTAACTGACCCAACTAGCCTGAGAGCCAAGGTTTACCAGTTATACAGTCCATTTCATGGCCTTAATATACATTTCTCTTCTTAGTGGTGGATATTTTCAGCTGTTTTACAAAAAACTCAGAAGTGTTCAATGCCTGAAATAGAAGTAATTTTCATACTAGTGACAAAATAGGAAATAACGTGTTTAACTTTAAATACTTAGATTTGAAAATAAGACAAAACAAAATTATAGAAGACTGTAAGACTTGAATAGAGACTGCCATTTTGTTATCTTTTTTTTCCATGAATATTGAAGTAATATTTTTTCATGTTTTCTCAATAAAAAGCATCCAGATACGATGTTCTGGTATTCTTCATTTCTCTCCACAGTCCACCCCTAACCTTTTTAGTGGCCACAGAAAGATTTACATGGAGATTATACGCAAAATGCAATTTATGAGGGCACCATACTTGGGAGTATCCTTGGAGCCTTATTTAAGATTTCAGCTTCTTCCAGATGCAAGAGCTACAAAAAAGGGATTTAGTGTTAACAATAGCTCCAAACGTTTGCAGAAATGCCTTTCTATTAGGCATCAGTATGTACAATTACCAACATATTGTTGAAGCACAGTGAATGCCAAACAGGAGAATTTCCAGGACACAAGGAATCATTATTTGCTGAGCATGCATGTGTTCCACCCAGTGTCCAAATAAGATATTTTCAGCTGCATTGTGTCTGCTATTTTGACATGCAGCAGTGAACTTAACTATAAACAGTTTAATTCTTCTGCCGTTTCTCCCCCTCCAGCTAGTGAAGATCACAAAGATGTATAATATGTGAAATATTTATCGTAGTTTGAAGCCCTGTTATATTCAATTGCTTTACACTGGCATCAAACTGTTTAGCTTTCATAAGTAACATTTTGAGCCATAGTGAATAGCACAAGGACTAACATTCATACCTTTTAGTACTCTGACTGTTTGACAGATTCCAGTTAATGAAAAAGGTGGTGGAGCACACAGCTTTATTTATTTGGGTGAGGATCTAGCTAAGTATGCTGGTTAGCATTAAAGACAAAAAATACAGCTTGCTGATTTCTAGAAGCATTGGCATGTTTGTAAGAGCAGTGTGTGCACACAGTTGATTAATAAAGGGAAATAAAGTGAAAAATTCCACACTGCTCGAACAGACCTAGATCTGTTGCATCCTCTAAATTTCACTTACCACAGAACAAAAAAAAAAATGACTTTGCCTTAACTGTCTAGCATGAAAAACAGCACAAGCAAACTTTTCCTTCTGTACTGGACATTGGACAGCTATTAAACTGGGGCAAGAATTGAGCCTACATTATCTTTACATAGAACGGCAATTAAAAATCAACTTATCTAAAGAAACTCAGGCATAAAGCAAGAAAACATTCTACTACAGAATATACCATATGAACAGCAACACGTGAGTAAGTCACAAATAATTATGCAAGAATGTGCTTAAGCGGGTATCTGATTCAGGACCTCTGATGAGCATGTTTCAAAAACAAGCACAAAGTCCAGTGAGGTGGGAAGCTTTTCATTATGCTCACTGAGGTTTACTCAGCTCCTAATTTTTTGCAGTACATTCACTAAACCAACCACTTGACATGGCTAACATTGTAATTTCTTTTTTATTTGTTTTCAAAACTGAATTAATCACATTTTAGAAATTTTCTTTTAGGAACTGTAAAATTATTTATTGATTAAAAGCTTATATTTAAAACATTTAACCTGTACTGAATTACCTTAGACAAAGCTATAAAGCCCTAAAAATAAAAATAGGGCTTTATATTAGAAGTGCTGACAAAACCCTAATGAAAAGAGCACCAGAGGCCCTACTGTAATAATAAAATTACAAACAGAAGAGGAACGTTAAACCTTCTTCAAAGTCTGTCTGTTTGTCCTGGTTTATTGAGCTATTCAATGTGGTATTGTTCAGCGAAAGTAGAGTTTATAGGAATGCATTTTTTCTATGTAGTGCTACAAATGAAGAAAAAAGTGACATGTGAAACGAAAGGGCCTAAGGGACTGGTCATTGCAAAACATAGCTGAAATATCTGCATTTCTTTTGTCTGCTCTTTTCCTCTCCTGCCCCCAGCTATAGCAAGAAATGAGAAGCTCATATAAAGTCGTATTTGATATTTACTTGATATACTGGATCTAGCAGAATTTCTGTGGTCTCTTTATCCTTTTTTTAATGCAGAAACATGCATCTCCATTTGACTCTGCGTAAACAATCATAACTCATGCTAACACACTTACAAGAAAAGATGACCATGAAACTCCCACAGAAATGAATATTATATATTTGTATGAAGCATAAAAGTAATACAGGCTGCAGGGGTACCCCATATTGAGGGGTGTAAAGAGGAGTTTTGTTCCCAGGGCAGACCATAAGATTTAATTTACACCAGGCTGTAAGGTGGAACAGCCTGAGAAAGCATTGGGCCTGTACATGAAACAAGAGTCATCCTTCAAAACCTGTTCAAAATCTTCAGACATAGCTC
Source organism: Nyctibius grandis (assembly GCF_013368605.1). Lineage (NCBI taxonomy): Eukaryota > Metazoa > Chordata > Aves > Nyctibiiformes > Nyctibiidae > Nyctibius > Nyctibius grandis. Next base: position 10,590,970 of record NC_090662.1, on the reverse strand, counting down.
TGTGGTACGTGTTAGTCTGTTGGCAGACATGGCAGGCTCACACATGGAGTGAAAGCCTAGCTGGTTTTTTTCATGAGGTTGTCTTTGCTCAAAAAAAAAAGGGTTGTAATCCTGTGCACAGTAATTCCTAGTAACTGTTTAGGTGTACATTTTACCTTTTTTTTTTTCAGCATCAACTAAACTGGCTCAATTACACTAAAACAGATTTGTACTGTTGGGGTACAGTTGGTTATTGTGGGCTTTCAGAGGGCAGAGAACTACCTCTAAATCTGGAAGACAAATAACCTCAGATAATCAAGAGCAACTCAGGAAAGGACTATTTGAGCCTCTTTAGCTGCTAACACCAGGCTCCAGCTTATGGCCAAAGAGTCTTTTAGCAGTATAGAGCAGTATGGAGTAGGACCTCCCTCACACCTAAAATTTGTTGAGGGTTCTTGTATGTTAGCCTTCATTGCCACATTAGTGTCTGTATTGCTTGCTAAGACCCACTGCCTCAAAGGGCCCGTCTGACATAGCCCCACTTTCTTGAGTCTTCAGAGAGGAAGATGTTTATAAGGAAGTTTATTGACCCACCATCAGCTCCTGAGTGCACTCATGGGCCCTAATGTCCTTTCACACCCCTGGGGCTCCCCCCACCCTGCCCATGGCCCAGGACCTCATTCCAGAACCTCAGGCCATCAGTGCCTGCCCCAGTGAGGCCTTAGGATGCCATCTCCAGTCCCACTACAGCCCTGCCCATGGGCTGTGCCAAGCTGGGCCCACCTGCAGGTTAATGCTCAGTCCCCATCCCCAGGGAGACAGACACCTGAAGCCCACGGTTGGGGCAGCCCCCACTGCCCCCTGGTCTGCCCTGTTCCTGGCTGGGGAGGATGGGCCCTGGCTGCCAGGTCCTGCCCTGCCACCCCCAGGAGCCCTCACTGCCCCCAGCCCAGGAAGCTGCCATCCCTCGCGATGTCCTGATAGACATCTTCTTGTATCAACTACAATGAAGACATGCTTTTTACTGCCCACCAAGGCCTGATTCTATCTTTATTGATAAGAAAAGAACATTTTTAGATATAGTACTAACAGATATAGCAAGAGTAGACTGCATGCTAGTTTGACTGGAGCACCTGGACAAAGAGCAGTTCAGGGAGGGCTGGTCATCAGAAACAGGGTTCCCCGCATGTGTTGAAGAAGACCTCAGCCTTCAACAAGGACTGTAGAAACTATATAAAGACCTTTTCGGGTTAATATTGAGGCAAGTGGAGCTCCATTTCCTAAAGGTGTGAAAAACTGCTGTGAAAGAAAGGGAATTTGCTTTCTTAACCTAAGTGAAACTTTTTCAGTGTGGAAGTTGCTTCACTAGAGCTTTGGGATTTATCTCAGATTATCCTGAAGTTCTCCAAAATGTCAACCTTTGATAAATTCCAGGACAAAAAAAGTCCCAAACAAGGCCTCTTCTCCACAGTTTCTAGTTTTACTATGAAGCTCCTTCAACCTTTCATGCGAGTATTTATGGGGAGCAAAGAAGCTGGCTGGTTCACTAATACTCTGATCTACTTGTATCCTGTTCCTGAGCATTCTGGGGAGAATAGTCCTTTTGTTTTAGACTTTGGAAAAAGCCATCATAACTTTGCTTCACATTAAATGTGTTTGATGGGGAGCTCAGTTAATGTGACCTGTAAGGAAATAAAATAGTGTGTTTTCGTCTTCACAAAGGAAACATTTATAACAATTTATAGCTGAGGCCGCCAAATGTGTACTTCAGAGATGCACTAGAATTACATGTAGAGCCTCAAATGCTTTAGGGAAAAGAGGATTTCATCTCAGTGAAGACTGGCTGTTTAAATGTGTGTGTGTGTGTGTATATATATGCATACATATATAAGTATGAACAAACAAGTATTAAACCCCAAATGTTTCTTCTGTCTTCCCACTCAGTGTCAATGAAAGTTGTCCCTAGACATTTTACATTCCTGGCAATGTAGCAAAGTAGTAACAGAGGACAACAAGTTTAGCTGTGCTCTGCAGAGAGTTCTAGCAAAGGACACAGCGTGGCTGCATCCAGAAACAAGGGTCTTCCTTTGTGAGTATTCATAATCCCTGCAATGAACAGTCAAAAAAACCCAAAACTACTCTGGTCTGTCAGTTCGTGGATTCATGGCTTGCCACATCCATTCTGTCCTTGTTGTATTTGCAGACATCTTTTGTATCCCACTGAGTTGCCTGGGTGCTGCTGAGGGATTATTTTCATTCTCAGAAGACAGTAGTAACCATAAAATACCCTTACAACATCCTTTTGAACTGGACATCTCTATCCTTGCTTTACAGGAAGGAACATGGGCAAAGTTGAATGGATTAGTTATTATTAAGTACTACTGGTTATTTCTTCAATTCTGTATGTGTGAAATGGAAATAATGATACTTTCTCTTATCCACTTCTTGTCTGGTATATTTAAACTTCATGCTTTCCAGAGCAGTGTTTGTCTCATTAGCTGTTTGCACAATGCTTAGTGCCGTGGCATATTACATTTAGACAGAGCCCTTAGGCACTTCCAACCAGCTGCTAAGTTTACCTAAGGATACAAGGGTATGTCAATAACAGACAGAACCTGATTTATTCTCCTTGCTGTCTGTGCAAGACAGTTTCCAAAAGGAAGCAGCATAGCTACACAAAGCCATTAGCATCGCACAGAGTGAATTTCATCAAATACAGCAACTTGCTAGCATTCCCATGGCTTCCAGGCTGATTTACAGTTTGGTTCATGGGCAGACTGGGGGGGAGGGGGGGGTGTGTGTATGTGTGGCTTTATCTGCACAAACCCCTGCAGCTGTGCCAAAAGATAGGCTGAAGATAAGTTTGTAGCTTTCATTTCAGGCATTATTAGTGTGTGGTCTTCAAAAAGAAACAATAAATGCCATTAATAAAAATAGTAACCCTTCTGGCCTGGTAAACAGTGCTCATATACATTGACAGCATTATATTGGCAACAATGCACTCCTTATGCTCATGAATGTTACAGGGCACATTTCCATGTAAACAGTCAAGACAGCGAACTTCAAATATTTGGAAGAAATGTTTATTTAACAACTGAATACATGCTAAAAGAAATAATTTACAGCAGCAGTTTCATTACATTTTTTTCTCTCCAGTTTTCTAGTTCCCATCTGAATTGAAGTGATTGATAAATACAGAAGAATTATTTACTACCCAGTGAAGAATGCACTTAAGAATAAGCACATAACTTTGGCACTGATATAGCAAATAAACCACCTTATCACCTGTGTGGCAAAATCTTGCATTTTAGTATTATGCTGAACACACCGAAACGGAGTACCTCTAGATAACAGTACTTTACACTGTACCTCCTTATCTAGTCAAAAATATTTACATCTCTTTTGGCTAAAGTGTAGGTAGCAAAAACTGAACTATTAAACACATACCATTGATATTCACTAAATAATACATAAAAAGGATCAGTAAATGCGCATTCACATGCATTTAATTTATTTTTTTACATAGTCACTTTATTGGGTCATGAAGATTTAACTCTGTTCTGCAAAGATGCACATTTTCTCAGTTTGATGTTATAGTTTAACATACTCATACATTTTTTAGAAGCCATTGAACAATTCCCATCTTCAGTGATCCATGCAAGTGCAAAGTGTAGATGAGTAAGAATAAGATTCAATGCATTTTTATTCTTGCAAATGGATATCTTAAAACAAATCAAAATAGATCTTTCTGGTTATAAATGAAATCCTTTATTTCTCTCCAGCTTAAACACAACTTTTTACTTACTTTTTCTAAAGTCTGTAACTACAGGTTTAGAGGGTTTTAGTGATGATTTACAGAAATACCATTTTTACCTTTATATTCAAACCTTATGTTGCTTTAAAAAATAACGACCCAAATAGGGGTATGAATTTTACTGAAGCTGCAGGGCGTCTTTCTATACATGAATTCATTAAGGCTCATGTTCTTTGAGTTCATTTCACATCATTTCACATGTGGAAAAAAAAAGTTCATTTCACATCAGTATTAAATGCTGTTTTAACTTGACCATAATATGAACCTGAAAATCAAAAATTTCCACTGTTGGCTTGATCTTCTGCCTTCTTATTTATATAAGCAAATACAAAGACATAAACAAGACTACTCATGTCAGTGAGGATTGGATTGAGGTTTGTAAGATCTGATCATATCAATTGTCCAATTAGATTGCCAGGTTATGGTAAAAACATTGCAACTTCTGTAATTTTGTTCCCACAGATTATCTTTCTCTGTATAGAAAAGCATATCTTAGAATCCTGACTTAATTTAATCTGTTTCTTCTTCAGTGGTGTTGAAAGAAGTTGGTTTTGGTTTGTTTTTTTGCAGCAAGTTGCTATAGAACCAGTTGCTATGAGCATGGTAGAGAAAAAAAGTTAGATAACAATTCTATAAATATGTAAAAAAGGAAACAAAGTTATTTAGGGTCTGTTGAAATCAGTCTGTTTTTTTTCCACTGAATTCTCTGCGGTTCATTTTAAAACTGTTTCCTTTTGTAACAAAGAGGATTCTAATGACTTGATGGTACTAAATAGCCCTACACAAAAAGCTAAAGAGCATTCTGTGCTTATAATTAAATAATTCAGCTGACAGCAATATTCAGAAATAAATCATAAGCTGAGCTGAAAAATTAGTACTTCTGTACAGGAAAGTACATAGTTGAACCTATGTTTTAGTACATCCCTATTCAGCACATCATGAAAGTATGGGAATTTAACAGCATATTAAAGTTCACAGGAGTCAAGTTAAACATAAGAGAGAGTTAAAGTTGCTTTAAAACTAAATTCCCAAGTGCTTTCCTAAATCATGGCCTTACAGCCTTGTCCTGGTCTATTCAATGAATTTTTTTCAACAGAATTAAATGACAAAAAAATCTTGCAAGTTCATCCCCTGCAGAAGATTCAAAGGGGACTAAAGTGACTGGGCTGTCAGTAAAAATCCAATTGCTATGGAGGCAAGAAGCCAAGGCTTCACTAATCAGAAGGATGTTTGAATTAGTGAGTGGCAAAGAAACTGGGGCATATTGTGAGAGATGCTGTCACAGCAGTTGTGTTATATTTTATCTGATAAGGCTGACAGTGTACTGATTGATAAATTAAATAACCTGGAGTGAATAACAACAAAACAGATCAGTCATTAATACAGACACACTTTTATATAAAAGTTCCTTTAGCAAACTAAGGACTTTGTTCTAGTAATTTTCCCCACAATGACATTACTTGAAATTATGTCATTTATGGATTCTACCAAGATAAAATATGGGAGGCTGGAGAAAGATGACCCCAAAAGAACTGGACACCATAGAACTGGGGACCAAAGGCACATCTGTGCTGAGGTGAATAAATCCACTACTTAGTTATAACCCTAAACTGACACTTACGGTGCAAGTGCATTGCCTGTTTTACCCTGTTGCTCTCCTGTATATAGAATAAGACAGAAGTGCAGGACCAAATTATCTGTTTGTGTAAACTAGTCTTAAGCTGAACTTCACCAATTTACTACTGCAGCAGACTTCACCCACAGATAAAACCATCCCTTAGATCTTAAAACAGAGAGCTGGCTTTGAGGTTACTATTTACGTGGCCTAGTGCTGGTTCTTTGCATTTGGGTGATTTGTCCCACAGAAAGAATGGAGCACTGAGAATCAGTAGTGTGGACATATTTCTAGCACTGAGCTGGGAACAAAACTGCTTAAACTGAATGTGAGCTTTGCTCATGGGTATATGACAGTCTATGAGCCACAGTATTTAAATATTAGCATTCACAAATATTTACGAACCAAGAAAGCAAGAGTGTAATTAGTAAAGGGTATTTTAATGCTATTTACTTTTTTTAATAAAAAAAAATATACAACTGAAAATCAATGCTCTCCTCTTCATCAATTCAATCTATAGCAAGGTATTATACAAGTTGAATCATTTCAAATACCATACTTAGAAAAAAAGAATGCAGAAGACTTCCATGCTATACAGAGACTTTCATGTTAAATAGCTTAGCTTAACTTTAAAATTGTTTTGAAGTTATGTGTCATACAGATTACTGAGAGGGGAGTGTGACTAGCTCCCCTGGAAGATTTTCCAAACAAAAGAGTAAAGCGGCTCATAATTGGAAGTTGTCCTTTTTTTCCTCTAAACCAATAATTAGAAAGTACAATATTTCTAAGACAAAGTCTAATCTATTTTAGAAAAGAGCTAATGTTTATTTGCTGCATATTTTTCATAGTACATTTAAATTACAGTTTTAATAAAATACATCTTTAGATCAAAGCTGAAAGAAGTCATCAGTAGTAGGCCAGTGTACTCCACATTTTTTGTTCTTCCAGATGATAGATGGCTTATGTTGTTCAGATTTCCACAAAAAAACCTCATTCAGTGTTGTTTTTCCTCTTCTAGTACATATAAACAGGAGAACTGGTAGACAAAACAAGAACAAAATCCTTGTGTCCAATCATGTGTTTAGACGTTCATCAGCTTAATGAGTTCATGCAGTTTTATATATAAGTCTAGAAAGGGTAGTGCTGCTGATGAAAGGTGGGTTTTGTTTTTCTTTTCTTTAAGATGACGGCATGAAATACAGCATTTTGCTCATATCTCAGGCAAAAGAGAAAGCAAAACTTGCCTGCTGAACACTTACAGAACTTTTTGAGCAGTAAGCTAGGTCCAGGTGAGTTATCATCCTTGAAACTCTGATCTTTCTGGTCTTAGAATAAGAGCAGAGAGGAAGGACTTACTAGGAAAGTTAGAAATGGATTTCATTTAAACCTGGTGGAAATTGTTTGAACTTTCCACTCTTGTAAACATCCACATAATGCCATGAAAAAGTTCATGAATATTGCATTTTTTTCCAGTTATCTGTCTATACAGTTTCTACTTAGATGAGGTTCCTAGAGGTAATGAAGCTCAGACACTCCGTGGTGCCCTCTCAAATTCATGGGTCCTCCTGTTCCTACCTTTTTTATTCTCTTGTAGGTGCTTCCACTTATTTGTATTCACCTGCGCGTTGGCAGGCCTTTGCCGGCGTTGTTTGCGGTCTCTTTTCCAAACCTGCTCACAGAACTCATCCATTGTATTGAGATTGGGGTGATTGATTAACTGCATGAAGTCTCTATACCAGATCTTTTGACTGGGGGTCATGCTATTGGTAGCATCCTTCGTCTTGGAGGCATCACCATCTTCTTCTTTATGGAGCAGCTCTTCCAGGTGGTCAGTATCAATTACTTCCAGGGTCACTTTAAGCAAAGTTTGCATGAAGCCATGCTCCACAGCATGACAAAAATAAATACCAGAGTCTCTCCGTTGAAGACTTCGTAGCAATAGGCCCTGTTCTGTCCGGATCTTGTGATCATCCACTCTTATCTGTATTGGAAAAAGGTGGTAATTTCAATAGTTAACTTTCATATATATGCAACATTATCCTCTAACCATACTAGTTCCTTAGTACTGCTCCTTTCAGCTGGTAAAACCTGGCAAAAATCCCCAAAATCATATGAATGGAAAACTCCTTGCCAGTCATCTGTAGTTATGGAAGGGTCAAATACTTGGGCAAAACTACTGATGTACTGCAAAGAGTCTGGGGGATTAAGAATTTACTCCTTAGTCCCTATTGCTGCTGAACAAAGATCTATATCAACTCTGTCAGATGGACCTGCTGGTAATATTACTGAAGGTGCAAGCCTGTAATCAGCAGAGTCAACATGGATGTATTTGGCTATATTACCAAGGTCACATTTATCATTATCTTTTAGTCAAGCCTAGATATATTTGTGGGGAAGGTTCTCTGTCTTCATACTGTTCCTTACTACAAAAGCTCTTATGCATAGAAGTGGGTTCTGCATAAGTGAAGAATTTACAAAGAAACAATAAAGATTAAATCTCAAAATGTTAATATTCAAAAAGCAGCTGTCCAAAATATGCTGTATTTTTCTGAATTAATTAATATCTATAATACAATTTCATTCTTTGAATGCACATGTCACTGCAGACAGAAAGGGTGCAAACCTGTTTGCTACTCCCTCCACCCAGAATAAATTCTAAATAATTTACTACTTATGCAAACAAAGCAAACAGCAAAATATCTAAAGCTGCTAAAGTAACTAAGTGTTTAGTACATGCTTTAAAAAAATAAATGCTTCAGAGTAGTTTGGGTATATTTACAAATACTTCAATGCAACAAAGAAGTTTTTGTTTTCTAGCTTGATCTCCCTACCTACCAGAGCAGATTATTCTCTTAAGATACATGCGACCTGGCATGCGACATGACTTGAGAACCTGGGTAAGTAATAACATAAGAATGTTGGTGACAATAGAAAGAGAAAAATAAATTATCAGCTTAGTGTAATGCAAGCAGGGAAAGTCTGTGCTTTTGCCTCTATGAATATTGCTTTTGATGAAAGAAATGTACAAGTTTTCATACTCTTGTGTCCACTACAGTTTCCAGTTCTTCTTTCTCTGTCTTATCTGCAGTAAAGTCTTAGAGCATGCAGTACATTGGAAATGCTCCTGTTAGACTACATTTCAGTCAAACAGTATAATACAATTAATGCAGTTAGACTTTTTTTCAGAGGCAGTTTTAAGGTAATATTTAAGTTCAATATAATCCTTGTATGATGGTTTAGGTGGCATTTAGCATGGTAACTTTTTGTATTTCTGAGATATCTAATGGAAAACACGTGTGTTTTTCAGGAGTTCTGACCAGGGAGAGGATATGAATGTTTTCTGATGTAAGAATCTGTGAAATCTATTAGAGAGCTTATGGGATTTTATGGTGATAAGAGGAAGAATATGGTGAAGAACAACAGAAATTGTAAGATTCCAGTGAAATTGTGCTAAACTAAAATACAGACGGACATTATTTTGTGAAGGACTCAGGTTCAAGTATATCTTCATAGAGAAGACTAGTTGCATCTCTTAATTTTTTTCTATTGTACCTCTTCTTTGCGGTCATCATTTTGCTTCTGGAATTGCCAGTAGACTACAGCACGCTGAGATTTTGGACTGCACTCAAGAAAAGTGCTGCTATTCTCTACTCCATAGATAATTTTTTCCTCCAGGGTCTGAGCACTTGGGTTATCTGTAAAGCAAGAAAAAAAAGAAAAAAAGAATTGAAATTACCAGGAAATAAATATCTTAATTGCTAAGTGTATTTGTTTGTTTAGAAATTGGGCTCCCTTAAGGTGTATAAAGATAAAAACCTTAAAATAAAAAACTCCCCATATCAGTATGCCATTTGGAAAATCTCCATCAACATCTCTATCTTTGTAAGGACTCCTGGCAGGGTGGTGATTTTTTTTTTTTTATTTTATTTTTGTATTTTAGATCCTAACAGCTGTTAACATCTCAATATGTGAAGTTAATGAATTTAATTGTGAAAATTTGTGTAGACCTCATTATTATTCATCAAGGAAAACATCTAGGACACGACAAGCATTTTTAATAGCAAGCTGTATGCAGTGAGAAAACTCAGGGTGTAGTTGCAGAATGTCTGTAATGATGCCTCCTGGGCTCTATCATCATAATACTTTAGAGAAAAGCAATAAAACATGAGGCTATTTAAAAGTAGTATAATGTGTTTAGATTATATGGCACTGCAGTTTGCTGAAGCTGTTAATGACCAGGAATAATGTTTTTGAGGAAACAATCTTCAATTAATCGTTTCCTCTCATACTGATAAAATTTATGGAAATGTAATGAGGTTAATAAACCAGACATTATGGGAGGGGAAAAAGAAAGTTAAATAAATTACTTCCTTTTGTAAGAACAATGCTTCAAGATATTCATCAACTTGCTGGAAATACCATATAGCTATAGGACTTATATGACATTTGATTCTTCTCCAATACCACAGAGGTTGTAAAGCATCATATTTCAGCTCTCCGCCTTAGCTCTTTAAAATGCTGTTATGGACTTAAGCAGCAACAGTACAATAATCCTGGAGAGTAGATGGGGAGGAAGGGGTTGGTAAGCTATTTAACACTGTGTTGATCTCACGGAGTTTCCTGTCTCTTTGCCGTTATTTGTCATTCTTTCCATTTTCCACTTTTGATCTTTAGCACTGGAAATATTTAAAGAACTTCTTTTGATATGTTTTAACAGGAAAATGATGTCTAATTAAAATCTTCTCAGAGAAATCCTTTGTCAAATTTTGTTTGCTTTCACTGTGTCTTTATCATATTCACCATGTTGTTTAGCAAACACAGTCTGTTTGCTAGATTACTGAGCAACAGGTAAAAAAAAAAATGATCTCCTGGTTTATGTTGATACAGCAATTGTATGTTTTTCCATAATGACTTGCAGCCCTGAGACAGGATGGGATAATGGATGGGGGACAGAATAGGAACTGGTGCTTTTCCAGTTCTCAGTAAGGAAACATCAAATGGTCTATTAACACTAAACAAATAGGGAATGGGTTAGCTTGCTTTCCTCTGCTGTATTGTGAACTTTTCCAGCAAGTAAGTGGGGTGCTATATAAACAACTAAGTGAAACAACTTTTATGACATCTCTCTGAAACCACATCCCTATGAAGAATGTCAGTGCAGCTTTGGGCCAGGAAGATGAGCAATGGATAAATGAAATAGCAAAGCAGCAAGAGAAGGGTAAGAGAGCTGGAAGAGAATGTAGTCAAGGGTACTAGTGGAAAGGTCTGAGATGGAGCATGGGTGAACTTGTGTCAATGAAACAGAGAAACTGGAAGTATGTGGAGAGATTAACTGAATGTAACTACAAGTGATAATATAAAGTTGGAAATGAAAATGATTGTCTGATAACTCATGGGACCAGATTCAACATTGCGAATGGCTGACTGATGTCCTCCTGACTCTTCCGTTTCAAGTTAGGTACTCTAATTTAGGAACAGAATTCACACGGCTGAGCAGGCAGCCAAAGATCCTAACATAGTCAACAAGAGGCAGTTTGATATCTGAACTGGGATCCACAACAGATAGCACATTTAGGGCTGCAGCATAAGACAGTCAGTAGGAAATGATCCCTTTTATAGCCTGGGACATGTACGTTATTGCTCCAGCAATGTGTTTCTGTGAAACAGAGATTTACAGGCTTCCAGAACAAAGGATGAAACCACAGGGATTTGACTCTAGGATGCCTGCTGTATTTCAATTCCTCTCTCCCAGGCTCCATGAACTTTGAATCATGGTTGCAGAATGACCCAACTTCAACAAGAGCAATCTGATAAGTTTGGGTGCTTGTATTGGTAGTAGAGCTATCAAGTCAATCTCCTAAGACTAAGTGGACTTTGAGTCCTCTTCTTGCACATCCTAACTGATTTAATCAGCAGGTTACTAACCAGGTGGATTGCAGCACCACTTGGCTATATTTTCCTGAACACAATATAGTCCAAGTGAATTATATAGGAGCAGAACACATGTAACACTGGTCTCATTAGATCCAAGAAGACAGTGTCCTAGATCCTAATATCAGTAAAAAGGAGAAAAATAGATATTTATTTGGCAAGAGTCCTACTGCCCATAAGCAGTAGCATATTTTTAAGTATATAGAGAAGTTTCTGCTGGAAAAGTTAGGTACCTAGGATATCCTTAGTATATGAAAAGCTAGTTAAAAGTTTTCATGGAAGTTACCCTGAAGCTGGGTGCTCTGACACCATGTGAAACTTCTGAGTGTTTTCTTGGATCTGGTCCACGGCATTCTAGCGTATTAGAGATCACCATGGAAAGTGGCAGAAGCCCCCTTTAAATTTCCTCACAGATCCAGAAAATATAGTCTGGGTGACAGTCATGCAGTGAGAGAGGAAGGATTTAAGAGATCCTTCAAATTCCATTTCCATGATTTAAGGGAACAGAAGGCAGGTCCAGAAACAACTATAAAGTTCATGTAATATTGAGCACGTGGAGTGCAAGAAAGTAAGCAGAGTGATGGAATAATCACAGGATCAGAGTGCAGCTCTGGGACTGAGGGAGAAACTGGAGAGACTAGAAGGAAGAATGAAAGTCTGGGAAGTTCAGAAAGACAGCTGGAGGAATCAGAAAACTATAGAAGTCATGAAGTTGGTTATGAAATTCAACCCAAAATCCTGTCTGAGAGCTGTAATTCCCAAAATTAACCCAACAGCAGTATCAGTTTACTACCCTGATAAATAACGTTTAAATACATAATTTCTGATACAACCGAAGAAGTATTAAAGGCTAAGTACTTATACCAAGATTGCCTTGCAGATGAACGAATCTCACTATACAGTTAAATTCAGAGTGATTCTTTGAGCTTCTCCTGAAATAGATCACCTAAAAAAAGGTGCCTCTCTGTTTACAAATTCTTAAAAAAAAAGAATTTGATTAATTTCTTAATAGCACTAGTATGTTACGCTTAAAAAAAAATGTTCTTTAGCTGACACAAAGGTGATCATGCTTTTAGATTTAAGTATTAATGTCTGGTCAAACACCTGTACAGCTAAGGATCCTCAGCCTCCTCTGATGTTGCTGTGTAGTCATTTTATACTACTTATACATTTGCACAAAAGGGCAATGGAAAGAATTACCTAAACCTTATTAAAAGCATTATTGCTTCAGATTGATATCAAAGTAAGTTTCTACAATGTCTTTAAAAGTGAGATATACACTAAGAAATTGTTCTTTTTTCCTGTTTTTATTAGTTCACATGAAGAATCAACTGGCAGTTACTGCACAGGAACGTGTAGACAAGTAGTAAATGATTGCTGGAGCTTATTTTTGGCTATAGACAAACCCAAGTCTTCATCTGTTGTCCAGGAAACTACTAGACACAACTAAGGAAAAAACTCAGCATAAGTTGGCATAAGAAGTTTACGGGCCTTGCAGCTGTCTGTACAATGCATGATCATGTGTAAATGACAAGTAAATATAGGAAAATTTTACATATTATAATTCAGAATTATTTAGAGAAAATTTCACTCAAGAACAATCTAAAACAGTCATTAAGTATTTTGACAGTTCATCCTTAAAGTCTAGGATCTAGAAGTGCATTCCCTCAGAATTTCTTGTAAGTTACTGATTATTCTAATCACGTTGTCTTCATTTCACCATTAAGTAAAATTTTCAGTGATATCTTGTCTCATACTTGCTCTGCTCATTTTGACAAAGCTGTATTAAAGCTCCTTGTGATCAGGTGTACCATATAATAGCTTTTTCCTGACCTTGAGTTCTCATGACTGTTGTCATGAAAAAACTACACTGAATTACTCTCTTCCCTTTGGACAGAAGAATTCTTTTCAGACAAATATGTTTACCGAATATGGGAAGACATAAAAACCAAAGTGTTTTGAAATCCTTTTCTTGTCTATGAAGATAAAGAACAGACCTACAGTTGTATAAAGTACAGTTGGCAAGGGCAAGAGAATGGTAAAAAAACTGGACATGTGGTAGCCCAGATCATCATTTTATTTATGAGTAAAATGTCCAGATAATAAGAAGGTAAAGCTAAGACAGGCTTCTTCTGGTAATAAAATCCACATTTAGTGCCTGGAGAAATTTTCATTTTGAGGAACTGAAAATGTCATCTCAGCCCCAATATATGGATGGTCTTATCTGCACTGTATGAGCATTACTAGATATCACACAACTGGAAATTTGTGAACTTTCTACTAGTCCACATTGACTAGTTCAAATCTAAACTAGTTCTGCATTCATGAGTTCTCAAAATGTGACAACTGCATATTGATCATAGCCTATTCATGCACTTTTCCAAACCTTTTTCCTCTCTGAGTAGCTTGACCTGAGTCTGACAATGATGAATTAAAAAGAAAAGCTATAGTAATGTTAGCTGCGAGTTTCAAATGATTAAAAAGGAAGACAGAGAAAATTATTACTGAAACATAGTGGTGGTCAATTATAGCTGACGCAAAAGTACAACTTTGGACTATTTATCATTCTTGCTATTACAAGGACTGGAAGGATATGAGGGTTTTGAGGTATCACCAGTTTCAGCCATCTCTTCTTTATTTATCCCAGAAATCTGTCCAGTGGTTTAACTATTATTATAGATGTACCACAAACATGAGTAATCATTTTTTCCAGCAGAGGGAAGCATTGCATAAGTGTTCTCCTCACTAACAGCAAAATTTTTCATTTTCTGAGTGAAGATCTTCTGAAGAGTTTGGCAATAAATTAGTTTATCAGAAGTTTATCAGCCTGAGAAGTTTATCAGTCAAACAATTCAAGAAAGGAAGATCTAGTCAATATACTGTGAAAATGAAACAACCAACAAAAAACAAAACCAAAAGATGTCAAAGAAAACCCACACTGAAAGCACATGGGACAGGCTTACTGCAAGGAACACCCTGATCTTAAGGGCTGCTAGTGTGGCACCTACAACAAAGACCATTCCATATTTAGTCAAGGTAGTTAATTATGTGCTTTGTTATCAGTCTATGCAAACTGTATGAAGCAATATGTACATAATTCTTGCTGTTCTGAAGGAGATATGACTCTTTTCTGACATAATATGCCTAACCTGGTGGTATGGTATTATCAAGTAAGTGAAGCAGAAAAATTAAAGTGGCTAAAACTGTTAATTTGAGGAAAAACAAAACAAAAAAATAACAGCCTTTAGTGTCTCATCCAGGTCATTATAAACAATCTAAACTGGGATAATGATGTATTATATTAATCTTTCACAGATGTTCAAGACAATTTCATCAACAAATCATTCACGTACTTCCTACTCTACTCATGCAGAGTCTGTAAATTACATACAAATTAGCTGTACTTCAGTCATACCCATAACTCACCATGATGCTGCAGGTCCGAGCAGTGGGTAAGCGGGTCTCCATTTCGGATGTCTTGTCGTCTAGTACGTCTGCAAATACCATATTTGAAAACCGTTAGTGACCTTCTCAGTGGTCAGCATTCACATTTGCCACGACTGAAGAGCAACAAATGGAACATATATATAATTACATACATCACAAGTGCACCTAAACAACACTAGGAAGGAAATCATATTGTTACTACTCTATTCATAGAATCATAGAATCAGAATCATTTTGGTTGGAAAGGACCCTTAAGATCATCAAGTCCAACCATCAACCTAACACTGCCAAATCCACCACAAAACCGTGTCCCTAAGTACCACATCTACAGGTCTTTTAAATACCTCCAGGGATGGTGACTCCACCACTTCCCTGGGCAGCCTGTTCCAATGCTTGATAATTCTTTCAGTGAAGAAATTTTTCCTGATATCCAATCTAAACCTCCCCTGGTGCAACTTGAGGCTGTTTCCTCTCATCCTATCGTTTGTTACTTGGGAGAAGAGACCAACACCTGCCTTGCTACAACCTCCTTTCAGGTAGTTGTAGAGAGTGGTAAGGTCTCCCATGAGCCTCCTTTTCTCCAGACTAAATAACCCCAGTTCCCTCAGCTGCTCCTCATAAGACTTGTGCTCTAGACCCTTCACCAGCTTCGTTGCCCTTCTTTGGACACACTCCAGCACCTCAATGTCTTTCTTGTAGTGAAGGGCCCAAAACTGAACACAGTATTTGAGGTGCTGCCTCACCAGTGACAAGTACAGGGGGACAATCACTGCCCTAGTCCTGCTGGCCACACTATTTCTGATACAAGCCAGGAAGCTGTTGGCCTTCTATGCATTATCACAGTTTGTAGAATCAGCCTTCACTCTTACAGGTAAAGTCTTCAGAAACTGGTAAATACATATCTCTTGCACTGAGCCTATGAAGTTTATTTTAACTATGTTGGTAATGTTGTTCACAGACAAATTCATTACTTGATTCATATATACAGGGACTACTAAGGGATCAAAGTATATACAGTACAGTTTAACATGTAGCAAAAAACATGAAAAAGATGCAGCTTTTCTGCAAGTACAGAATTCTTTAAGTATCACGGCATCTTTTAGCTAAAATGAAATATTAGGATGGGTCATTTTGAAAGAATGTCAAAGTGCTGTATTTTCTACAAAATGTAAATTAAAATACATAGATCATTTCAGGCACTACAGATCTCACCGGAACATTTCTGATAAAACCTTCTCCAGAACTGTTGTAAATGGCTTTGTCTTCAGAATAAACAGAATAAAACACTTGGATAGAAAGATTTTGAAATTTCATTTATTCCATCCTTCGTAGTTTGAGTCTGGGTTCTAGCTTTTACTGCATGTCCATTTAACGTAGTATATTCTTTCCCCAGCTTGATTGCCACTGGCTGTTTTGGAAAACATATTGATCTGTGCTAAAAAACGTTGTATTTCACAGGAGAAAGCTTTTTAACACAGTTTTATTTTGCATTTGTTGTTCCCTCTTTGTCTGCTCCTATTTTTATTTAAATAGCTGTGACATAAAATACAACCAAGCCAGAGAAAAGTGTTTCATATATAAAAGAAAAAAGAACAAGGCAAACAAAGATGTGTTTCAAGTGTGAGCACTTTACTTTAGGAATCAGAGAAAGCCTGAGGGCTTGCAAAATTAGAGGAGAACAAAGAAGATTAGGCTGCTGAACAATGCTGTGATTTCAGATTACGACATCCAGCAACGGATATGCAAAAGTCAAGTAGCCTTGTAAAAAGCACTGTCGGTCACTCCCTTGTGACAACAGCCCACATTTTTAAAAAGCCATTGTTCTGTAGTACAGAGACCATCTCTCTTCTCTTCACTAGCCCTGTTTTCAGGCTCTCACTAACAGCCCAGCATCAGCACATACTAAGAGTTCTTACAGAGGCACCATCAACTGCACAGCAGACTCCTCTTGGATGAAAGATTTTAACCATATTTTTTTCCACTGAAAACTACTGAAATGTTAAACTTGAAATTACTTATGTGAAGTATGGCAACAGGGGTTTTTTTGAAAAAAAAATTCAGAATGTGCATTTTTAAAATTCTTCTGAATAAAAACTTCTTTAAAATTATGAATTAGGACAACTTAGCATGCTTTAGTAAGAAAGAATCTTCTACTGCTTGATATATGGTTCAAAAAATGTACTAATCCTAATTTTAGATATCATCTTCATATAACTCATTACCAATGAATAAAAATACACCAAAACATAAGGAACCATAAAATTTTGTTACTCCTTCCTAAATTTTGAAATGCAGCATATTTATAGGATACTATTTGTAGAAAATAAATCTGTAGAACGACTCATATTACTGTCAATGGAGTTTGAATGAGAAGTTTAGTTAGAATCTCAGGAAAATGTTTCACATATTACCATTGTATCAACACGATGATTTATGAAATATGAACATGGGGCAAAGTTAAGCGGTCACACTACAGGAGCTTTGAACTGTCATTTAGACTTGTAAAATACACAAAGAAAGAAAAGTAAATTAAAATAATGGCTCATAAAACTCCTTTTTTTTTTTTAAAAAAAAGAAGAAAAAAAAACAAACAAAAAAACAAAACCCCAAACCAACTATTAGTAAAGCATCTGTGCAATTGCCTCAGGACTCAACTTTCCCAATACTTCTGGAGCCTAAAATTACAAAGATTCATTATTAGGAAAATGTTGACATTTAAACTGTTTCCAGAAATGCTGATTTTGTCATGCATGCATTCAAAGCTGGCTTGAGGCAGTGGATACAGCAGGTACCAGGTAAACAGAGGATCCTCTCCCCCAGTAACATAGACCTTTATTCTGCTGCTGCTGCTGCCAGAAGTAAAACTGGGGAAAGTATTGGGGGACAGCAGCTTTTTCTGGATGCATTGTCAGGATCAGAGCCCCCCAGGACTTGCCTTTTCTTTCATAGAGGCCTCAAGGAGAATAAATTCTGTACCCCAAGGTTTTCCTGTAGCTGTGCAACCCAGTTTAGCCCCAGTAAATCTACCCCTTAATCCCTGTACGAAGAGGTCTCAGTCCCTTTAC